>NC_045173.1:3405553-3538053 GCF_900700415.2 Clupea harengus | reverse complement strand
GATATACTGGACCAACTTGGTAGCATTAGTTGTAAAAAATAGTAGTAACATCTAATGTTGTGACGCATGTCTTTTTATTAAACGCAGTAGCATTTCATTGTCTTTGGGAATTCGTAAAATCTCTTTCTGATAAATAAATATATAATATCTTCATTATGCTAATAATATTAGCTAAAAAATATTTACTTTGCCCAAAAGCGCTAATTAACAACAACCTCCTTAAAAATGTAAATATGCAACTGGAAGCACTCCTGCACTATTGAGATCAGGGTCAGTAATATCGTGTACTTCAAGTTCTCATTTTGAATTATTTTTCATTCTCCTTTTAAAAATAAAGCTAATATTTATGGAAATATCGGTATCTACATTTTGAATTTTGAAGACTGAGATGGTAAGATAAGAACACTAATAGAAATTCTTTACTATCGTTACAACAGACAATGAAAATCTATTGCTAATTCTATTTCAATATGTCACCTACACGAGCATCAGAGGGCTTTTTCAAAAGAAATCATCAAAAGCTTTTATTTTCCCGTAAGGATCATTAGCAGTTTGAAATGAGATTTAGTGTGAAAGAATGCATGGTTTGTGACCTAACTGGCATCGACTTGTTTGAGAGTCAACATCAATGCCAGATGCACATGATCATATTAGTGAGCTAATCAACATCGATCCCCACGCGGAACCAAACGCATGCAAAGGTGACTTCCTCAACCAAAGGGCATGGAATCCGACATGATGCCTATCCTGGTCCCAACCCCACACACACTCCACTTGTTCCATTCTCCCCTGGTCTGCCCCCAGTGCCATTTGAAAAGATTTTTCTCACATTTTGAACAACAACCGCCCCAAAGTCCTGCAATGACACTGGGAGATCTTCATGAAGTGGAGTTTCACAAGGTGAATGTGGGCCTCTTCAGTAAGCCCATCTCTGAAATAAAGAAAAGTCCTGTTCATTTTAAAAGATCTTTTAATGATCACTCCCATACTCGCCGCAACCTCAAAATAATTCTCACTCTATCAGCATATTTCAAAATCAATTTAGCATAAATCCCTACACCAGTTATTCATTTAATAACATTGACAGATTAATTAGCAAATTCACATTCATCTTTGTATAGTGTTAGTATGAATAATATAATAGTGGTCAGATATAATGCTCCTGATTCCCACACACGATTTGATATACATTTCTGTTATCTGAACAGCTAGTCATTGTTATTTTAACGTAATTAAACACCAGACTTCTCCTGTGGTAATGATAAACAAAAGATCGATTGATGTGATTTGTAGGATTTGTATACTTGTAAATAGCTCATAAATCTGAATAAAAGTTCTGCTTTGATCAAACAATTTCATAGTGACTGATATAAAATTCCCGCCGCAGAGAGCATGGTCGGAGACTAGGAAAAGCAGAGCAAATTAGTCGATAAAAAATTCAGTCTCTCGAGTTTTCCCGCTCCCATTTTGTGCGTCTCACTCACTCGGAATTCCAGGTGCTCTTTTCATCTGTATTTGATCCTTATCATGCAATTCTGACATATATCAGATAATTCTTTACAGTCAAGATAAGACTGTAGCGCACGCATAAGTGTTCCAGTCAGTCAAAGCCAAAGGGAGCAAAAAAAAAACACACAGTAAATGCAATTAATAACAGTTCACTTCAAAGTGAGTTAGGTGCCGTCCAACTCTGTGTCAGCGTAATGTCAGGCCACATTTAATAACTGTATTCAGCTCATAAATACACAGCAGTGATTTTCACACAGTGCTGTGCTTGGCACACCGGCATCAACAGCACAATGGTGGCCGTCACGCTTATGATAGATGGACGTGACGGACGGATCTAAACCAGGCCACCCTCTCTCCCTCTCCCCGCATTTGTCATGAGAGCAGACAGGCCTGACGGGGCGGCGTCACCAAAAGACTATCCATCACGCCGCGCTCGGCTCCGGGTCGTCCGAGGCGCCCTCCTCACCAAACACACTAACGTTATTTAGATGCCCAGCGGAAGTGCATTACTCTGAGTCACATCCATCTCGTCCAATCAGCACCTGGGTGAGCCGCGCACCAGTGCTGAATTAAGACCTGCTAAGTGGCTTTGCTGGGGCATTTAGCAGGTAATGAACTGCTGCGGGCTCGCAGCTGAGCAGCGGGAGGGCCACACCGGACCACTCAGTGGACTTAGGAGACGTCTCTCAGGGTGCAGCCGAGCCGGTGGGCTGCTCACGGTGTGTTAAATACAGCGGTGTGTTCTGAGGCAGCTCAAAGAGAGCCACGTATCAATCCTAGTCCAGTTTGGGGTGAAACACCACATGTTCGCCAATTATACAAATGATGGGGGCTCTGAGCCATGAGAGAGGTCTGCACCGACTGCTTTTTAACTGGAGGTTAGAAAAATCACAAATCAGAGTCTGTCAAGTCTTTTGAGTCAGGAGAAAAGGCTTTCTTAATCTTCCCCTGGGGCAGTGCTGGGCTCGTAACAAAGGTCTAATTTTTGAAGGATTTTAAAGTCTGACATACTTTTGTCATAAGGTCTGCGCAAATCCCCACGAGGCCCTTTTCCAGGCCAGTCCCACTGATCTTCTGGAGCGAGCAAGAGGGTCAGTGAAGGTACAGCAAACACTCTCCCCCCCCTACTGACGCAGACCAATGCTCTGAAAATTAAAACACCGGGAGGAAAAACAAGCAATGCTGCATTTTTAAAGCCAGTCCTACTCATATAAAGAGAATAAAAGGCACTGTATGCATGGCAATAAACTCGGGATAATGACCTCGAGATGCCAAAGCAATATTTTTTTCTCCCAACTTTTAATTGCGGTTGCATTTCGCCTCTCACCGTTTCATGTTATGGGGGCCGCGTTTAAGAGTCAGCCCAGCTGCGCGGAGGGAAGGGACAGTATCCTCGGGCGCTTTCGTGGCCCAGCACGGGGGAGAGCAAGTCGCCGTGCCAACGCTGAGGACTTGGATTCATTAGCCGCTTTAGCAGCGCAAACATTACCTTACATGGCGACGCCGTGTTCTGGCACCGACCCCCTGACGCCTTGCTTCAATTACCGGGGGAATCAAACATTACAGGTATGCTTTGCACAGCGTCTTTATTGAGGGAGACAAAAGGGAGAGGGAGATAGACAGACAGAAAGAGAGAGAGAGAGAGAGAGAAAGGGGGGGGGGAGTGAGGTGGAACAATAAGCAGAGATGACGAAACTGAGAGAAGTAAGAGAGGCAGAGGAAAAGAGAGATGGAAAGAGTGGAAGAGAGAGTACGAGTGAAGAAGTTAAAGACCTTTTATGACAGACCAAAATACTGTGACTATGCAACTCAGCCATTGTAAAACAAAAGAAAGTGACATTTTGGCAAAAAAGTAGCGTTCAGGGTAAATTATGTGGTTTTTACCAAGCGTTACACACATTGTTCTTTTTTTATAGAATGTTCCTGATTTTCATTTTATGTGACGTGTCAGTCTTGTTAAAATGTCGGGTAAGATTAGACGGAATTGCGTGTGTCACATTAGAGGGCTGGAACCCTCTGATTCAGCTACAGTATCAGTGATAGGCTCACAGTCCAACACAACCATGGCCATTTACAGTGGGAATTATGTTGTAACATTAGCTCCAGATCACAACATACTACTAAACTAAAGACAGCAGACATTTCGAAGGGGGGTGAAAGATATACATAGACAAAAAGAAAAACGAGAGAAAGAGAGAAAAAAAGACAAAGGCTGAGAAGGAGAGAAATAAAAACAGACATACGCAAAGGTAGCAGAAAATAACTTTTAAGCTACCTACAATTATAGACATTTCTGAAACATTTTGTCAACTGGATGTCATATATCACTCAGATAACATGGTGCTCAGCAGACATAGTGAGTAGTGTGGCTACTGACAGAAAGGCAGGAAAGGCAGATGTGTTCAGTATGTTCACTGAAAGCTTGATACTTTAAAAATAGCAATAACTGTACTTACATGCTCTATGACGTCACCGGCTCTGCTATTTCCTAATGAGCAGTCAAAGAGCAGTGATGTCATAGCAAAGTGAGTTTTGTAATAACTGCTCGTAGATTCGGTTACCTCTTGTTTTAGGCACGCTTCTACATTCTCACAGTCACCAAACATTAGTGACATTGACAGCAACCCAACAGTGACTATGGTCACTTCTCAGGCTTGAGAAAACCCGTTGGTCTACAGAGAATACATGAAATGTACTGTAGCATGGAACCAGAGAAAACAGATGAAAAGTAAATTAAATTCTCATGGTCTTTTTAGCAACAATAGCAATGCATGCAGAGGCCCTTGCCGGGGATTGGATTAGTAGTGAAATTAGATCTTAAATCTAATTGATCTTAGATTTCAAGTAAATTTGCCTGTGTATCCTGTGTGCTTTTAGAATAGAACAATACCCCCCCCCCCTCCCCCTTTTGTGGTATTTTACTCTTCATAAAAAATGAACCCATTAATCATGTTTGTACAATTCAAGGACTATTATCTGTTCTGGGACCCAACTTGTGCATGTATTACAGAGTCGTGTGCAAATGTGTGGGTGCCTCTGTGCAAATCACATCAGGATCATTTTAACAGACATTTTTACATCAGAAAATGAACCTTCTTTAGATGTTAATGTAATGTTAGTTTCTATAATATATGTATATATATATATATATATAAAAGGATATTTTAAAAGTAATGTCATGTGCCCAGGGGTGCCCAACTTTAGAGTGAAACCAGAGTCTGGATCCTACAGGAAGAAGGGCAGAAATCAGACTGGTTCTGACGTGGATTCTGAACAACATATTAATACTGCTGCCCCCTTACCCTGGCCACTCACCCAGCTGAGATGAAGACTGGAGTGTGCCGATCTGGCCTGCACAGAACATCATCATAACCACACCACTCATGCACCCGTGAGCTCAGCCATCTCCACTCCTCACATAATATTCCACTGTGTTAATTTTATGCCTGGAAAGTGCAGCTTTGACACAGTATTATAAAAGTTTATAGAGTGTCCCGTCAGCTCTTTAGCAACATCACTTATACCAGCCGGCATCCAAAATCAATACAATATTTTTCTCCCGATAAATAATGTAGGCCTGAAAAGGGTCCAAATGTTCGCATCGACAGTTGGCTGCAATTAGGCCTGTGGCCGGTAACAGATGACAGTCACCCCCCTCTCTTACAGATCAGCAGAAAATGAAGACGTGGAAGACCACTTTGTCACCGGCCGAGGGAGGACCTGGAAATGGCTCCTAATGGAAAAAGGGCCTCGGCATGTGCTTGTGCTTGTGCTTGCTCCAGCACTTTCTGAGAGAGAGGGAGAGAGAGAGAGAGAGAGAGAGAGAGAGAGAGAGAGAGGTAGAGAGAGAGAGAGAGAGAGAGAGAGAGAGAGGAGCTGCCCAATGTGAATGGCCCCGCCGCCACCGCCATCACCACCATCACCCCTCACCCCTCACCCCCCCTTTAATATCCTTTGGGCAGCCATGGGCCGAGTGGGAGGAGGAGGGGGGCAGCGTGCCGCAGATTGGAGGCAGCAGAAAATTGTATCGATCCTGGATGAGTTTTGAGGAAGTGATAAAGGCATGGTTGTGATGTGAACACTAAACCAAAAAAAAACAGACTAAAGAATGTCCATGCTGTAATTGACACAATGGGGCCTGCTGCACCATTAGGGGTTTGAGATCCAACCCATGCCAGACCTACATACATCCTCGACCCAGCCATAGAGATCTCATCAGCAGCCACATATGTACTGAGGAGACGAGCCCACACCGAATCCCTCTTCATTACAAGCTCGTCTTTGCATTATGTCATTGGCTATATGCTAGACCAACAACATTAATGCCTGCAAACAAGCACTTGTTGGCCCCGGCCCCGGTGCAGGCTGGGTGGGTGGGTGGGGTGGCGTCGGTCCTGAGCTGGGCTGTTGTCAGGACCACATGATGGAGCGGGCCGGGGAAAACATTTATATCTCAGATTCACTGTATCGACCCACCCGGGAGGGTGTCAGAGGAAGAAGAGTGGCTCTCTTAACGTGCCTGCACACACACACACGCACACACACGCACACACACACACACACACACACACACACACACACACACACACACACACGCACACACACACGCACACACACACACACACACACACGCACACACACACACGCACACACACACACGCACACACACCACACACACGCACACGCACACGCACACGCACACACACCACACAAACACGCACACGCACACACACACACACACACACACACACGCATGGTGTGTATTGGTCAAGAGTGTGGGTTCTTTATGGTGATTGTTTTATCAGCAGCCCTTTTCCTCTATGTCTTGTCTCTCCTCCCTCCCCCGGGGGGTTTAGTCTGTGAGGATGACCCTCATTGTCCCAAAGCAAAGTGTTCAGCATTGATCGGGTGGAATGGGCAGCTCGTGACACGGGTTAATTTACTGGACCTGGGAAGGTTCATTATTTCCTGTCACTCTTGAACTCATCGCGGTGACCTTTCCAGCCATCCTGGCCCTACTCGAAATGTTTCCAACCACATTACGTGAATTATCAAACACACTCGAGGTAGAAAAAGCAATGCTTTTCAGAATGCTGCTGTAGGGGTGTTATACAGCACAACGCACAGTGGGGTTACACAGAAGTGTGCAGGTCGGTTTCCCATTCTGCACTGTGGTCTTTGCTGACATCTCATGCGTTACGTAGCAGACAACAGACTGATGGCCTCACAGTCATACGATACAATGGAGACCTTATCAAAACAAAGACAGATTCAGCACGGTGTCACTCTGAGCTCCGTCAAAGTTGCAGACGACTGAATGGAACTCGATATCTGCTCTCCCTCCAAACAGGACGAAATCAATGCTGAGCAGGTCACCTGTGCACAGACTACTGAAAATGACAAGGTCAGAGGTGTACATCTGTGGGTGAAAGGTCAGCTCGCTAACACATAAAGGTCAAAATCATCATGGCCAACATTTGTGAGGTTCAATTATCGGACTTACTCAAGGCAAACGGGCCGGGTCAGCTCACGCCACGGCTCATGCTTATGGAGAACCCCATTTATAACACACAAAACAAAGACGGTGAACGTGAAACTGAATCCAGGAGGGAAAAGCGCATTCATAAATCATTTGATAGAGAGAGCAGGCAAAAGAACTCACATCATTTCACATATTTGGCAAACTTCAGAACAAAGCCGCGGTGTTGTTAATCTCAATTTTGGCAAGTGTTGTTACATGACTTTGTGTCCCTCTGGTATTTTCAGGTTGTTTTTCCCCCCGCAACAATGTCTTTTTTATATTATTTGTTTTCTTTCATGTTTTCTCTTCTCTTTTTTGCCGTTTCTCCTGCAGCTGCGCGGGGTGGCTCGGCCGACGGATTCAGAGGTAATAAATCTGTGAGGTGTCATCTCTGCCTCTCCTCCCCTCTCTCTCGTGGCTGGCATCGTGCGCTACGCCACTTCTGATTAGTGCTACCCACCGCGCACCCAGAACCAGTAGACAGGAACAAACTGATTACTGCCGATCTTCAGGGGATTGGAGACACCAAACAGGAGGATTAGATTAATATATTAACTGTTCCCCTCACTCGCATCCCCCCCCTGCTATCAATTGCGTGTACAGAGACTCTGTCTTTTTTTTTTTGGGATGGGTGGTGGGTTGATAGAAGGAGGTGGAAGAGAACAAGTGTGGCATATTTTATCTTCAGATAAAGTGAAATAAATAAATAAAGGATCTGTGCTCCCCTCCACTGCTCGAGTCTCTCCCAAGGTGCGGGGATCTGTCACTGATGATAGGTGCGGAGAGGATGGGGAACCCTTTGAAGTTTTTTCGACATAAAAGCGCAAATAACGCAAACGGATCCCTTTCAGCCTCTCATATGAAATTAGGACTCAGGCGATGGGAGAAAGGGGGAAGGAAGTTGGCCTCCGCAGCCACACCTAATCACTCTGACAGCAGCAAAGGATTCAGCATCGGCTCCCTCCGCTCCGCTGGGAGAGCAAGGATTAAGAGGGGTGGGCCACAACTTCATTCCACACGCACATACACACACACACACACACACACACACACACACACACACACACACACACACGTGTACACACACATGCAAAACAGAAAACAAAACACATTTTGAAAAAACGAAACAACAAGAAAAGTTTAGCATGCTCAAATCAATGCAATGCAGCAGTGAACAGTCATTCCAGGTGAGCAGAAATGTGGCTTGACACACCACAGTGGTCAGTATTTAGTCTTATAGAGATCAACCTATGACAGCCAGAAATCAATGACTCGGACCACATGAGCTGGCCTTCATATACACATGCACTGGCAGGTCTGAGGCACACCCAGATAGCCAACACAAGCGGGGGTCTCCTCAGTTTCCTGTCTGATTGAAGCCCTACTTTTTACTACCCGTGTTAACTGCCAGCCAAGATAAAGGGATTTAGGGATTCAAAAGAAGCTAGGTTTAAAAATTAATGACATGACAAGAGCTGTCTTTATGTTGAACAAGATCCGAAACACTGACTTATTAGGTGTTCGAGTCTAATCGCATTGTAAAGCAAATCAAGGACAGAATCAGTGTTAGAAGGAGTAAGAAAACAGTATTAATGTTTCATGATGGCCACAGTCTCACAAACAAATCGATATGATAATGCGACGGGCTGAGGCAGCGAGTGAGTGTGTGGTGTGTGTCAGATCTGGCCTGGGGAGGGAGAGCGGACGAGGGGGGGGGGGGGGGGGGGGGGAGAGAGCGCCGGCACGCAGCCGTCCTGTCTGGGCAGGTCAGGTACACTCTGACATTTGTGAAGGTTAGGGATTGTAACTGTCTGTCCATGTCAATCACTCCGCTCAAAGGTCACATGCAGCCCCTTTTTTATTAATTAACCACTCAAATGTCTGTACTGACTGTGTGTGTGTGTGTGTGGGGGGGGGGGGGGGGGGGGGGGTTGTTTGTCTGATGAATGGGAGTGTGTCTCTGCTGTGGGGGTGTGAGTTTGTCCTAAGAGTAGAAAGAGTAGAAAGATGACTTGTCAAATCTCATCCCTGCACTGAGGCACGCATCCATTTCCCTTACACACTTAAAAGCATGGGCGAACACAGGGCGTTGCTTTTGGAACACTCCCAACACGAGTTGTTTGTTGTCATTTTGAAGGTACACCTAGAGGAACCATGTCAGGTAAATGATTTATCTGGGCTCTTTACTGTAACAATAGCCCCACGGCGACCTGTGACCTAAGTGCGTTTATTTTTTTTTCCGGTGCTCCCTCCTCTTCTGAATGTGCCTCAGAGTCTCCCAGCACAACAACAGCACGCTCTCGGCCCACAGGGAGCTGCAACAATGGCCCTGAAAGGAACAATGCGGCTGCACTCAGCGCACCTCTTAAGCACTCCCTGGGCCGAGGGGGCGGCCCGACGCAGAGCCACCGAGGCCTCCGAGTGAGCCCTGGCCTCCTCGGCAGCCATGAAATAATAATAAGCCTCCACTTCCGCCTTCACAGGCAGAGTAGCGGAGGACCCTCTCTGGCCTCTCCCTTTCCCCATTGTCGCCAGGCACAGGAGGGATGCTGGCAGACCCTGAGAGTTTAATGGGAGGTCGACACAATAGGCTGTGCCTAAAAAGGCTGCAGCATGAAAATTTAATCGACTTTTTGTCTTCCATTCTTCATTATTTTTTTCTCTCTTTGCGACGGTGAGCACGCTAAATGACAAGAGGGACAGGTGCTCTCTCAGTACTCCCCCCCCTCCTCCAGTCCCCGCTGGCCAGTTCATCTCTCTCACTCTCATTCCCGGATCTTAAAGAGAAAGGGAGTCTTCCAGGTGTGTCACAGCATCGCTTTGCCGGCTGCGGGCACTCAAATTGGATTACTAGCAGAAGACCCGAAGTCCTGTGCACTTAAACAGAGATGCACTTAAGGGAGCCCACAGGCTGATTTAGGCCCAGGCAGAAGATGGGGATGGGAAAGACTGGCCAAGACCACAGGGGCAGTATAAGATGTCCTATACCGGAAGAGCCATCAGCCCAAGTTAGCGTACTGGAAGAGGCGTGAACTTAGGGAGCCCAGCAGTGTTTTTTAAATGTGTCGTGAAGTGCTCGCTCTTTCCTCTGTGGCTGCCAGGGAAAATGGCTTTTGCAGCAGACTGGCGGAGCTTTTACCGTATGTGGTTATTGATAAACAACCCCCCCTCCCCCACACCCACCCAGCCCTGCAAGCATCTTTGTGGCATTTAGACATCATAACACTTAACAGGCTTTGTACACAGGTCAGTCAAATGGTGACACTCAAAGCAGTTTAGAAAAACACAATTCTCTTTCAAAACAGACATTTTCTGTTGCTGTAACTTATCTACGCCACAAAGTGACGGTTAATATTAGAATGTTAAAACAGGGTCTTGACCCCAATATTCCCCTCATAAATTTCATAATTATAAGCCTGTAGGTTTATGCAGTTCAGATGCAGTGATGGTCATTATGGTAGGTTGTGTGTGTGTGTGTGTGTGTGTGTGTGTGTGTGTGTGTGTGTGTGTGTGTGTGTGTGTGTGTGTGTGTGTGTGTGTGTGTGTGTGTGTGTGTGTGTGTGTGTGTGTGTGTGTGTGTGTGTGTGTGTGTGCGTTGGATACATGTGCTATTATGCAAATACTTCAATAACACGTTATGCAAACAAATACAAATGTTTCCTGAGTCTTTCCTCCGAGAAGATCAAAAGCCACGACATAAAGGTGGGTGAAAGTTTCCTACAGTCCAAAAGGTCCCTCTCTAAGAGAGCCATTCTCCACTCTGCATCACGCTATAATAATTGGGCTCTACTGTATTTGCTAAATGTAACATTTTGAACTTGCCCTTCTGCTCTTTTCCTTCATTTTATGGAGCTTTTACAGCCCTGTTACTCACTATTTCTCTGAACTTTAAAACCGCCCATAAACCGAGCCATACCATTTTCATCTAGTGACATTTTATTGTATAATTTTAATGATATCACATCAGTTATTCGTGTTTTTGAAGTCTTTGTTCAGACTTCATTAGATACAAAAAAAAAAATCACCGGAATAACCCTTCATTGTAAAGTTTGCCACTTTATTCTTTTATAATACATTTGCATTTCAGGGGGAGCTTTGGCGCAAGCAGCAGCCCCGACCATGAACGGGCTTGAACTCCCACGGGGACCCGGGTTCGAATCCGACCTGCGGTCATTTCCCGATCCCACTCCCCACCTCTTCTCTCCAGCTCATTTCCTGTCCAAACCTTCACTATCCAATCTGATTAAAGGAAAAAAGGCCAAAAATAAATCTTAAAAATAAACAAATAAAAAATACATTTGCATTTCTGTGGGCTCAAAAAATACAAAATTGAAATAGGTGAACAACAGGGGAATGCATACCCTCACTTCCAAGCATGCCCACGCCAGAACCCACATTATTCACAAGGGTGTCACCACTGTAGATCCACAAATGACATAACAGGCAAATGTAGATCCCTCTGTAGGGAGCCCAGTGGAGGGAGGGAGCGGAGGGAACGCCCGGCAGTGGCCATCTCACGCCTGCTGTCAGACAGGGGCCACATTCAGAGCAGGCCTGGGAGACAGCGTTCCCAGAAGCCTTCTCTGACGGTCTGGGGTGGAAGCACACTGTTCCATAGGAATGGGTTTATGGAAATGGGGGTTAAACGGAGCGCTGGCAAGCCTCTGATAGGGAATCTACGATGCGCTGACACATGCCGCCCCGAACCCGTGTTACACGAGAGGGAGGTCACCGCCCGGCCTAATCACGGCCGTGACATGACACGCTGTAGGTTACCCCCTCCATGTTAAATATTTATGTCAGCTCCACTGCGTGGCTCGGTGAGTGCTGTCAGGCCCACTTTTGACACCTCTCCTTTCTCTCGCTCTCTCCGTCCATCTCTCTCTTCTCTGTCTGTCTTTCTTCCCGCACAAATGCTGATTTAATTTGTGTCTAAAGTGGGTGTCATGAAAATTCATCGGAAAAAAAAGGTCATGTTTGACACCACAATTAATAGTGGACCTTCATTCAAGACCAAATGTTTAGGATGAAATATTTTTCTGTGGTGTTTTTTGTTGTTGTTGTTGTTGTTCTGTTTGTCAGTTGAGATCAAAGTAAAATATACTGATAGCTATATAATGTTTTTCAGTCTCAGAAATGACTAGTGGAAACTGTGACACCTCTTTTACCAACATTTTACCTCATTTACAGGATCATATTCAGATTCCATCAAGGATTCTGATGTAATTGACCAAACTGTATAATGAAAGATATATTCGTCTGAAAAATATCTAATGACAGCCCCATAAAAAAAGTCGATTCCTGCACACCCACATAGACTAAATCAATCACAGTAATAAAACTTAGCACTTAAATCTACATTAAATGACCAGTCAGATCTGGGTCCACTGGCTTCACCCCCAACACTCTTACAGGGGCGGGAGGGGGGGCAATCACCATGACTAGCGGAACGATGGGTGTCAGGGTATTCTAATGAGCAGAGGAATACATTTCTTAAGGCACGAGCCACTGGACTGGTCCCTGCCGCCCACCCACCCAAACTGGGACCAACCTCAACTCACCCCTCAGCCTCCACCTCACAACCCTCCCCCTGTCTCTGTCATGTACAAAGGGTTAAGAAGATTAATCAATGTCAATGTCTACTGCTTTGAAGCCAATAAGGTGCAGACAGCCAGGGCCATGCCCAACAGAACACCACTTTGTTCAGTCACAGGGCTGGCCCTGGGCCCCCACGCCTGTCAAGCCTGGCTTGCCTGAGCCCGTCCGCCCTTCCCCAGCCAGCTCACCGCTCCTCCCTGCTTGACCTATTATTTGATATTTGACCACTCGGTTGCAAGACACTTGCTCTTTGGAGCTGAAATGTCACTGGGGCATCTTGTCAGCTTGGAGACACCTCGGCCTGACAAGCAGTTTTACTTTGGTGTGCTACAAGGCAGAAAATGCATGGGGCCATGGCTCCGGCGCTCCGAGGGAGATGGGCAGCGGGGGCAGCCATCACTTGGGTGCTGGAGACAGGAGGAGGCTGAGGCCGGCGGTCCTGATGGAGGGATGAGACCAGCGTCTGATCACTGCGCTCGCCCCCACACCAGTGCTCAGTACCTGAAACACCACTCTGCCACAGCCACGGCTTTGATGGCATCATAAAACCCTCCCGTGCTCTCGTCAACATGCATAAGGTTAAATGAGATAGAGGGGAAACCAAAGGCCTAAAGAAAACAAAAAGCAATGAGACAAAAGAGTAAAGGACAAAAGGGAAAGGGAAAGAGATTGTTTCTGAAAGGCCACACACACATCCAGCACCAAAATAAAGCAGAAGCAAGTAGCTTGATTTGGTGAAAGGTCACCGACCCTTTTCTCCATGAGGTCTCTCAGCCTTGCCAGTGCTAATAGGGAGACTTAAACAGTAAATGACTGAAGCCTCATCTGGGAGACAGCGATAGGAGTCCCTAGAGTCCTGTCCAACCTCATGTGACATCGCATTGTGCCGGGGGCTGGGGCTATTATAGAGGTGTGTGTGTGTGTGTGGTTGTTTGTGTATATATGAGAGGATGTGTGTGTGTGTGTGTGTGTGTGTGTGTGGGTGTGTGCATGCATGGGGAGGGGGTAAAGTAGCAGTCACATCATTTCTGGTGTGCGCAACCTGCTCAAAGTTTGCAACTAAATGCTTGTCTTCCGTTGAGCTGACAAGGGAGAAGTGGGCGCTCACTGAACCATGGCCTGGCTGCCATGAAATGACAGGAATCATTGGCATACATTTCAAACAGCTCACACGATCCCATTAAAGTGCCACATCCACCATTTTAAAACAGACAAGGAGGAATCTACTTTGATAGATAGAGACTAAAATGGCTTATTGATTTTTTTTTTTCTCCCTCAACCTCTTCCTTTGTTAAGAACTTTGGGAAATTACACCAAACTTAAGCCGGAGGGTTTTAAAACAGTCACAGTAGTTAGGACATGTAAAGTGCTGGAAGTCATCAAATCCGTCATCCATCTTTTCAAAAGTATTATTCCTAGTATGGTTTGTATGAGAATTCACTCGGTCGGTGGCAATGTCAAGTAAAGCCGAAGAGTTCTTTTTTCATCCTCTAAGAAAAAAAGGAAAATACACATTCCCTCCATGTGAAAATGTAAATAAACAATGTTTTGGTGTTCCTGAAACTAATTACTGCCCATGGTTCTGTACAGTAATTGGGTGTAGGTCAAGCTGGAGTGCAAAGAACATATTGACAGTCCCACATATCGACATCCTTAATGATCTAATGCAGTAGCAGCAGCAGCAGCTCCTTCTCCATAAACATGACCTTCTGTGAACCAAAAACCATGCCATTATTCTAAGAAAAATGTTACCGTGAAGAGTTATGCCATTCTTTTCCACACAAGTGTCCTCCTGATTGCTTCCTCAAAATAGGAAATACATACCCACAGCTTCCACCTATACAGGATGTGAGGTAATGGCTTCATAAGCGAGTTAAAGACTTATTATCGCTCAGGAGGAACTGCTGAAGAAAGGCTGGTCAGGAAGGATTTGGACAATGTGAGAAATGCATTCTGGAAGTTCTGATACCATCTTGGTGGGGTGGGGGTTGTGTGTGTGTGTGTGTGTGGGGGGGGGGGGGGGGGGGGGTAAATGGATTAAGGTAAAAGAAGAGACTTTCAATGATGATAATGACAGGGATTTTGAGAGGAATGTAGATCGCAGCCCCACGGGTTCAAACACAAGGCCTCTGGCTTCACTTATTTGATCAGTCAGACTTACGATGCATTGTGGAGACTCAAATAACTATTTACCCAACCAGAAACATGCAGGAGTTAAACTGGGCAGGAGCTATCAGCTATATTAACCCCGAGGACATACGCTATTCATTGTCATCAGGGGACGCTTAACCTCACCACATCCATCTTCAACAATATATTTTGAAACTTATCGGTGTACTTCAGATAATGACTAAAACACGTTTACAATGATTCCTATACATGGGAATGCTTTTTTCCCTGCATGGTCGCTCCCTCTTTCACATACACACACCTCTTTCAGTTAACCTAAGCTATCTCTAGCTTAGGGAAACATCTTAACAGTTCGTAGTTGCTAGCGTGTGTATGATCTAATTTTAATATAAAGTGAATATGAACTCATATTAAGGTCTCTATCTATCATAGCTTTTTAACTATCCGAGCTGTCTCTAGCTTAGGGAACGATCTTAACAGTTGACAGCTGCTAGCGTGTGAGGAACTCATGTTAATATGTGTGAATATGAACTCATTAATATGAAGTAGCACAGGCACCCTGTGGGTTTCCACCTTTTCCTGTTATAATTTTATAAGTTAAATCGAGAAGAAAATAACATCAGCTAAATAACTAGCTATCATTTCATGCAAATGGAACTCTTCCATTTAAACTGTTTAAGGTTATTAAAACAACTGCATGGCATGACGTAACATTCAATAAACTGCGGTCAATGCGGTTTGTTTTATAAAATTACATAAAATACCAGTGGCGACTCCTATAGGATGCCAGGGGAAGTCTCTCACATTTTTTGTTTTAATTAGCCAATCACCGTTGAGTGTTATACTGCGCTGACTGGACTGTGAATGAGACAAAAATGCCCAGTGGGCGTATAGAGGAGGCCCAGGAATGTCTGGAGAACATAAAGTAAATTGTCAGTGGGTGGGCAAGGGGCTTCAACCTGCCGCTGTCTTCTCACCAATCAGTGGCTCTCAAAAATAGTGGCTGCCTAGCTGCTGTCTGAGCAGCTAATAAACTGATAATAGCTAATAAAAAGCTATTAAATAACTGATTTCAACCAGAGAGTGAGTGGTTGGTCAACTTCAATTTTTTTGTAGAAAAAGGATTGAGTTAGGTTGCCATTTGAGCAACAGTTAAATATTAAAGAGAAAGGGAGGCTGATGCCAGATATTGCTTTAGTGCAAAAAACAGCAAAAAGGTAAGAACCTTTTCTACCCAACAATAAGACTGCATGGTTAACTGCTGCTAGCAATCCGTGGGTTAGCATGGGATTTGCAGATTTATCTTATTTGGTTAGAGCAATTGACAGACACAAGAAATCAAAGTCCCACATTACATCTAGTCTTAAATTAAACCTTTTTTTTAAACCGATATTTGTGAAAGAGATTGTTACTTTTTTGTTATGAGGAGATGAGGAGGCCAACTTCCCGATGTTCAGTTTGTGTTGTACATAGGCCTCCTTACAGTGTTTGACAAGGTAGCCCATTTGTCCAATGATTTATACTTTTGATAGCCTCAATCCTACACAGCATGCATTGCAAGACATTTGTTACCTGGATAATATCATTCTTTATTTGATCTTTGAAACACATTTTCTTTGTTTTATAGTAAGTGATGACTTGATTGGGACAATGAAACTGACACTATTATCTTGGTGTGAAGTGATTAGACACACCATTACTGTGAAATCTATCACGCTAGCATACATTTAGCACTGTACACAGCACAGGAGATTGTGGATCTGTAGAAGAAAATAATGTATTGAAGTTCCTCTATGAAATTTGTCACGCTTCGCCACTGTAAAATATTGTGATGCGGTTTATATGCGGTGCGGCCAATAGTCGGGAAAATACGGTATATGTTAATGCGAGATAGTGACAGGTTGGCAAGCTATTACATTATGCCAGCTGACAAGCTCAAGTTCAAGTTTAACTGTCAAAGCTAGAGTGGTTTGAGCAAAATATCAGAGCAACTCAAATAACACCATGGCTAAGTAATGCTAAAGTTTGATAATTTCCTAACTATAACATCACTAATTAATATCTGTGTGTATTTAATATAGTAGGATATAAATTAATTCCATTTTGATGTAATTATTAAACATTCATATTCATACCATTCATATTAATTATTTTATCAATCGCCTATCTCCACCATTCCTATATTTTGATACTGATACACATGAGAGTGCACTTACAGAAAGCTGTAGTTGTGCACACTGCCACATTCAGAGATATCAACCATAGGTCTCCTGTTTTACGTCTACAAAATAGTTTATATTGTTTCAATTGTTAAAAAAAAAAATCAAAATTCTTTCAATGATAAGATTACATTTTCTGTGATTTTTTTATTCAAATGTAGGCTTTCATATGTTGTCATAAGTCACCGTTGCGGATGCGTCCAGGCATATGAGACCATGGCAACCCTGGCTGAAACCACAGAGTGCCCTCGCATTACAAATCCCAATGTAACCCCTGGAGACATGACTTAGTGAAGGGTTACTTTTTTCTTTTCAGCATATCTGTGAACTGATAGACAAGATTCATGAATTTACACATGCACGACATTTGCACCGATATATATATCTCACGGCTAATTTTGCATTCAATGTCAGAAACACTTCCTGTGAACACTTCCAGAGAAAGTCTCTGATGTAAAAGCAACACTCTCTTAATAATCTTGTCAAAAGACTTTGGATGCACATAGGACTGAGCTGAATAGAGACCATGTTCTGGTCCATTAGACTCCAGGGGGCTCCTCCATAAAGGGTTGAGGATGTGAGGGCACCGCTATTGTGCATTGGCCTGGTGGGGAAGTGTGTTGGAACTGCTGGCAACCAGAGACAAATGTGTGTTAAAACACAATGATCCCCTACCGCGTCTCTCTTCTCATCTATCATATGATCCCCTCTCATTAGAAGGCACGGGAGTGAGGGTGCCCCCCAATATCAGTCCTCAACAGCAAATGGTAGTGCAGCGATCGTCTCATTTCCATCTGACACAGTGATGGAAATTGAATGTGAGCTTTAGGAAGATAAATGGGCACCTGGAGTGCTTACACACTCACTGTCTCGCTCTCACACACACACACACACTGACACACAATCTTTAACGGCACAATAGACATCACCCTTGGGAATCATGGCAGGTCACAAGGGAACTCTTGGTTCAAATAAATACCCTTTTTTGTTTTATTCTGTGTGAGACCGGGGACATTACTAAAACATACCAGATTAACATTTACTATAATACTGAAGTGTAAAGCAGGAGCCTAAAAAATCCTCCTGAAGTAGCTTGTAATAAGATCCTTTTTACTTTATTACATTGGCATACATGCCAGAATCCTATTAGAGCATATATAATGCTGTGGGTTCAGCTCTTGTGAGAGACCCTGTAATATTTTTTAACATTAACATTAACATTATTTATTTTAATATTTCCCTAGAATTCAATCCTTCCCACAATGAGAAAAATACAACAGGAAAGTATTACTAGAACAAGTAATGCTGATGATTATCATTTTAAGATACATGTCTGCCATTAAGCATAATAATACAGCTACTTGGGATATCTATTTCAACAATCCCATGAAAGCATTTGGCAGCATACCCTTATGAAAATCCCAAATAACAAAAAGAGAATAATAACAAAACTATATTTTCAAAAAATGTTAGCATACAACTGTGAAAGCATATCTTTTTATACAGCAGGTTATATTGAAACTGTCCTTTCTTAAACAGATGCTGGTGAGTGAATTAGCAGATTCTGACACTTATGAGTGCATTTTAATGTATCCTTAATGACCTACTGAGTGTCTGTCAAGTGCTGTGGGTGCACGCTCTTCACCAGTGACATCGTCAAATTGGTGAATGTGTGATTTTCTTCTTCCTCTACGTTTTTTTTTTTTCATTTTCATTTCACCATTTTCCGATGGGTTGTACAGGGGCTGAAGTAATGTGTTTGCGGGTACGCTCTCTCTCTCTCTCTCTCTCTCTCTCTCTCTCTCTCACACACACACACACACACACACACACACACACACACACACACACACACACAGCTCAGAGGCCCACTCGGGCCCAGTGACAGGGTTCTGTCTCTCAGCCACACTTGACTGGGTCCTGCTGACACTCAACTGTCAAGCCGGCAGGCCTCAAACCACGGCCCTAACATGCTCTACAGCTTCACCCAATTAACTTGCTTTCACTTGACACCGCGGCAAAGAGCTTCATAATAGGTGGTCAAGGTGCAGCGTGTCTGCTTCGCCCCTCCGATGGCTCACACAAGGCCAGTGGGCTTAACTACCTCTCTCCTCTCTCTCCCTCTCTCCCTCTCTCCCTCTCTCCCTCTCCTCTCCTCTCCTCTCCTCTCCCTGTCTCCCTCTCTCCCTCTCCTCTCCTCTCCTCTCCCTGTCTCCGAGGGGCCTGGGCATTCTCCCTCGTACCTCTGTGACATGGACTGAGCATGCTGCTGGGGAACATGCTGTGTGCACTGTTGAGCCATAAACCATAAACTGTGATGTACTTCAGGGTTATGTCCACTGATATGTCTTCCATGTGGTTTTGTGAGGGTGTCTGAGAGTATATCTTAGTCTGCCTCAATGAAGTCTATAAGGGTATCTACACTGGCATCTCCGTGCTTTGAGTAGATGCACCCTATTGTGTGTGCAAGTACAGTATATGCATCCATGTCTTATGTATGGTATAGTCTCTCTCTCTCTCGCTCTCTGTGTTTGTGTCTCTCTCTCTCTTTGTCTCTCTCTCTCTCTCTCTTTCTCTCTCTCTCTCTCTCTCTCTCTCTATTACTGATTCAGTAAGTCGGAGACAAACACTGGCGGGGAGAGGAGAATGCCTGACCCCCGACAGGGCGGCCGGGGAGGAGTGTCTTGAAGCGTGTCAGGAGCGCTTCAGAGACCAGGCTCCACTTCCTCTCTCACTGTGTCCTTCCTATTTTTTCCCCAGTGCCCAGCCCAAACTTTGAAAACATCCACCTTAATAGGACCGCTTCCATTGGCGCAGCTCTCCCAGCTATCAAACTGTGATCCGAGGTGTCAACCTCAGCGGCTGACAGAATGTCTCCAAACGTACAACAGTATTTTTCAACAGAAACCTCCTGCCTGCTAGGCTCGCCATTACAGCGCTGTGTTGTGCTGGCTACTTTATTCCAGCCCACGGAGCACGCTGATCCTAGTTGCGATGGACAAGACAGAGAGATTAATTGTCAATGTTTTTTTTTTTGCTATTATTCTCCCTCTCAAAATTGATCTGGAAGCTTTTATCAAATAATTTCCCTACCAATCAGTGCAGCTGTTGGTTGAACTGGATATCGCTGGATATCTTATTTCAAGGGTGAATGTAATTAACTGCAATCAGAGCAGGAGGTCACGCCAAATCAAACCAAATATCTAACCCATTTAACAGCCTTAAATGCACAAAAAAGAAAAGAGCTATTGATGCTGCTGTTCTGGAACTGTGCGATGGAATACACACACACACACGGACACACACACACACACACACACACGGACACACACACACACACACAGACACACACACATATATACACAGTTGCCTGGGGGTGGGTTGACCCCCACCCCTTATCCTCCTACAGCGTCTCAAACAAAAACCACAGAAATAAACAGAGGCTCCCCAGTCCCAGAGCTCCTCCATCCCCACCCATACACCCCTCAATCTGACAAAAAGTAATATCATTCCTAGCTGTTAGGCCCTGTGGCATCTGCAAACTTCCAGCAGTATTGATTGGGCTTGGTATTGACCATTCACCAGATGTAGGCCAGCTGCATTGTAGTTACAGAGCATTTCATAAGCAATATTGTGCTAAGAAGAAATTAAACTTGCCCTTCAGAGACAGCAAGATGATGTCCGTCCTTTATAATGTTCATAACAGAGTGTAGAGCTGAGAGTGAGAGTGAGAGTGAGAGTGAGAGTGAGAGACGCACTGAAACAGAGGTCGAGTTACCTCCCCATTAGACCCCCTGCTCTCACTGGGGCTGCAGAGACAGAGAGAAAGAGAGAGAGAGAGAGAGAGAGAGAGAGAGAGAGAGAGAGAACATCGGAACACAATACAAAGGTGAGAGCCCCACTTCTCTGAGTGTAGGAGTGTTGGTTGTGTTGTGAGCTGCTTGTAGACATTGCTTGTCCACCCAGGGAGATGTGTTTCACAACGAAGATGTGACTTAATGGTTAAAGCATGTTACTTGAGAAGTCAGTGCTAGGTAGCGTAGCCCTAAACAGAAGAGACACAGTAGAATGTAGAAGACCTCCCACAAGACACACAACAAGAGCTTCTTGGAAATGTCCAGGAGCAAGGAATCCACGTTGGAGGGACCAGCCACACAGGGGTTTGTATTACGTCTCTGTTTTGATTTCTTCATCTTGTAGCACTACACCGTTTTTATTTATTAATACAAATCCCGGGCTGGATAACACAGGCTTAAAGAAAACATGCCTGTTCTCCAGAGGTCTGCCAGGGTTGGGACTTTGTTAGATAAATTCTCAAAAACACAGTCAGCTGCAGACGCAGGTCTCAACACCACCTCAACCCTTTTTCTGTGGAGGAGCAGTCCTAAGCCCTGGCCCCAGTCAGGGGACTCTTTGGCCCACAGTGACGCTTTGCTGGAGAACACCAGCATAGTAGCTGCAGGTGGTCCAGCACGCCTGTTTTTCATGCTACTCTCGCTTTCTCTCCATCTCTCTCTCTCTCTCTCTCTCTCTCTCTCTCTCTCTCTCTCTCTCTCTCTCTCTCCCTGAGCCTCTTTCTCTCTCCTGCAGTCAGAGCGGACCCGACGGAGAAAGGGAGACAGGGCCTCACAACGCGGTTTGTCATTGAAATTGCATGAAACTCTGGCAGATTACCGGGGTTCAGGGTGAGTACTCTTTTCAGATTCACTGCCCCGGAGCTACGCATTGCAAACTCCAACAGCACCAGTTGAGGGTTATTTCTTCTGAACTCTCTTTCTGTTTCCCAGTCGGCACAGCTGCGATGACTCCTCTTCTTCAGGCCCTCTAACCATTATTGAGTCAATACACCAAAATAGGACCTGGATACTGGAATGGTTCCCAGTGGCTGACTAGCGCCACTGCCTCTTACTTTCTCCCCCCCCCCCCCCCCCCTCTCTCTCTCTCTCTCTCTCTCTCCATCCCCCTTTCTCTCTCTCTCTCCATCCTCACACAATCCTGCCCAAGGACACTTACTATGTGGTTTAACAGCTCCAGAAGTCGCCATCAACCTACGGCAGGGTTACAATTTAAGTACAACTTGTCCAGCCCGAGACAAAAACCCACTGTCAAAATATTAATGTAACACCTCATAAGGTTCTTTAGAAAGGAAAACCTTCCTGTGGAAAGCATTAGGCACAGTTTAATGGCTGCTAAATGTCAAAAGGCTGTCATCACAAACAAAGAGGAAGAGAGAGCACATTTTTTGTAGTGCCATTTTTGTATTTGTATTTTGCTTATTTGCTTTGGACATGACTAGACTGGACACGCAAGGATAAAGCAAAAAAAAAAAAAAACGATTTCAGTGCCTGAAGCTGCATTTTTTGAACACAGAAAAGCCAATGTCCACAAAAAAAGAACATCCAGGCCTTTGATTTCAGCACAAGGCCAAAGACAAAAAATGTGGTTCTTATTCCTCAGTGGGCTCCCTTGCTCCAGAGTTGCCCTGCGTGTTTTAGCCAATCAGTTACGTTCCTTGCCACGACTACTTCTAAAGCTATATTTCACATCCATACTGCCATGGTGGTGAAACCACCTACCAGGCTTCCTGAGACTCCAACCAGGGAAAGAATTCAGAGACAGGGACTCCTTTCTGTAACTCTATCCCATACCACGGGCTAAGGGGAAAAGGCCTATTATTTATCTCAAGAGTTTGTGGCTTTAAATAGTGAGTGGGGAGCAGCATGAGGCGTGTGTGGTCCAAAATGTCCTCTGTGTTTAGGAGACCATTTATTCTGCAAATGCCAAGTGTTCTTTTACAAAGGCGAAACGTTCCTATGGACCAAGGTGACTCTTCTTTCAGCAATGTTCCCTCTCAAATACATCGCCGGTTAAAAGTAAGCATGATGAATTACTCCCCCAAAATATAAGTCCATCACTCCTTGGACCCAGTGCTACTGCAACTGAGATGCTGAACCAGAGGAGCAGTGCGAAATGCAAAGGAGTAAATGAAATACAACAAATCAGTATTTTAATGCTGCTTGTCACCATGTAATGTCCTCCGTTGGACAAAACGCTGACCCTGAAGAAACTGGAGAAGACTTCCAGAAATCCCCTACCACCACTGTGTGTTCCACGGCCATTCCAAACGAAACACTTATAAATCTAGTGTGTCCACATCCATGGCGCAGTGCTGAAGGCCTCCCAACCCCGAACAAGCTCTGGGGCCGGAGTGTGGAGTGTGAGATGTGTTTGGGAACACACACACACACACACACACACACACACACGCACACATCGGGAAAGGAAAGATCGACTTATAGAATTTTTTTCTAGTCTTCTGCCATGTTTTGTGAATTTCATGAAATGTTATGCTCTGTTTTGTGATCAACATCTCAATACGCTGCATCTTGGGAAAGTCTCTTGGTTAGAGTTTTGATTTAATCTTCATTTTTTCCCGAAAAATAAAAATATGTACATACACCCACAACCACTCACTGCTAGACCCTCTCATACTGGAACTGCAGTGGAGTTTTATTTGTGTTTAGGGTCCTCTGGCACAACCAGCTGCTCCTCTTGCTTCCTCATCGCATGTGTTTGTTTGTTTGTTTGTGTATTTGTCGGTTTGTTTGTTTGTCTGTTTGTTTAGGTGAAACAGGAAGACCCAAAGAGAGGCAGAGGGATTTGTGTAAACACCAGACTAGCACTGGGGCTGATGAGAGGGGAGAGCGAGAGAAGCACTCCCTCAGGTCAGGAGGGGGCGAGGGGGGCTGGGGAGCGAGTGGAGCAGGTGAGATGGCCGTCGGACGGAGGGGCCACAGACACCGTCCCTGTGTTTCCACCCGCAGCTCGTGGACAAGATTCCAGCGCTGAGGCTGACTGTGAGGCAGCGTGGCGGGGGAGGAGGTGGGGGAGGGGGCGGCCAGGGAGCTGCGGCGGCGGCGGCAGGAAATAACTCTGCCTCCCTGTCAAAGGGCAGCCTGTTTCTCAAAGCGAGCGACTGCGCTCTCGCCACCACCTCTGGGACATATTACCATCCTCTCTGCTCTCCAACCACCCCCAGCTGCAGCCACCTACACTCCTCCACCAGCGCTCTCCTTCTCTCTCTCCTTCTCTCTCTCTCTCTCTCTCTCTCTCTCTCTCTCTCTCTCTCTCTCACTCTCTCTCTCTCACTCCTGCGCACTTTTTTTTCTCTGGTATCTGGCCTCTTGAGCCCGCAGTGGTTGCTGGGTCGAAGCTGTCCCCGCGCTGTGTTGCTGGGTTTGGGCCTGAGCCCAGTTTTGATTAAATCAAGCTGGATATTTTTCTTTTTTCCCAACTGTGTGAGGGTGGGAGACAGAAACACACTCTCAGAATCTCTCAGTGCCAAAGCAACACTATGGCAGAGGCACACTGTTCCAGTCTAGTCACACACACAACCCGCCCGCCCGCCCGTCCACCCCCTCTCTCCCCTCACACACAAAAACACAATATTTCTCTTTTGCTCTCTCACACTCGCTCACCCTCCCCTCATCATGCTTTTTTTCAAAGAAAATAAAAGATCATGTGTAGAGTGAGGAGAGGCATAAGTAGAGGCTGGAGAAAAACATATAAATCTAAATTAGGCCGGAGTACGTGAGGAGAGGACTTCGGGCCTTAACACATTCGTGCTCACCTAAGTCAATAAAACCACAGGGGTCAGCGCGACTAAATCCAATCTGTTGGCCACAGGTACTCTACGCTATTAAGCCCTTTGATTTCTTCTGCAATTACCCCACTCAATTACCCCACTCTTCAACCCAACATTACTGTCAGTCTCAAACAGAAGACACTATGACACATTTACTGGAGCATCTGGGTAGGTCCTATCCCCCCTAGTCCGACAGCTATTAAACAGTACTTAATGAATGTAGTGGACACTCCTGTTTGTAAATCTGTGCTGTGTGTCTGTCTGACCCAGCCGCTTGCATGTTTGTTCATGACTGAACATCCTGTTTGACACTGCATGAAGATGTTGAGGTCAATCCTGACAACAAAGCATTTTTTAATTGGACACTAATTCCTTTTAATTACTGTGTGGACCCAGATAAGGGCAGAGTGCAGAGTGTATTACTGGGGAAGGGGAGGGGTGAGAGTAAAACAGTGGTTAGGCCAGTCTCTTTTTTTTCAGACAGCAACACATGTGCAGCCTGCACCCCATTTGGGAGTCCCTGGATGATGACATCATGACACGGTGAGTGGGAGGTAAAGCAGAGAACAATAATAATTCATTCTCATCAGTCCATTACAAAGCCCATTGATCTTCCTCTCCACCTACTGACAGGCGAATTCAGAAATAAACAACTGAGCCTCACACACACGCACACACACACACACACACTGATGCACATGGATACACACATATAAACACACATCGACATGAACAACCCATGACCGACTCTCTCCTGCCCACACACGCATGCATACGTCTCCCATGCTGTACAAACATAAAGACACATACACAAAATGGACACACTGAGACCAATAAAAAGTCCTAGTAAAGAATTGTACAAACACGACCCAACACGCAGCTTTTGTGCTCTGATACACCCCAGGCCACTGCACATATACATGTAAGCACTTCCGGACGTGGTTAAGAGTGTAAAAGGAAGGTACGCATGTTTAAATGTGTGTGAGCTGGAAGTGGAGGTACGCATGTTTAAATGTGTGTGAGCTGGAAGTGGAGGTACGCATGTTTAAATGTGTGTGAGCTGGAAGTGGAGGTACGCATGTTTAAATGTGTGTGAGCTGGAAGTGGAGGTACGCATGTTTAAATGTGTGTGAGCTGGAAGTGGAGGTACGCATGTTTAAATGTGTGTGAGCTGGAAGTGGAGGTACGCATGTTTAAATGTGTGTGAGCTGGAAGTGGAGGTACGCATGTTTAAATGTGTGTGAGCTGGAAGATAAGCTGCACTGGGAAAGCTGCCCTATTGTCTGTCCCTTGCTCAAGAGGCCTTAAACCAATTTGCACACCAATTCCTTCCACCTCTTCACTGCCATGATGTTTAAATTAGAGAGGGAGGGGATTGGAGCAGAGAGAGAGAGAGAGAGAGAGAGAGAGAGGGAGGGAAAGAGAGAAAGATGAAGAGAGAAGGGGGGGAGAGAGAGAGAGAGAGAAAAAAAATGTTTCCTGAACATAGTAGAAAATTATTTTCTCTGGACAGTTTTAAGAGTCTACATCCTGTGCTGGAGTTCTCTAATCATCACCAGTGCAATTTACAATCAGAACACACAGCGAGCCGATGGAGGCCAGCTCATCTGTTGACTTTGGCCACGGCTCCCCGTCTCGCTGTGTGCAGCTGCCATTCGAGACTGGGTGACTCGGCACAGGGCCTGACACGGGTGGGGTGCTGCTCTGGGCCTGGAGCGACCGCACACACACACACACACACACACACGCACACACACACACTGTAATGATTCAGGCACACACACACACACACACACAGACAAAAGAGAACACAAACTAGCACACACAGGATGATTGCATACTGAATAAGATATACATGGTTGTGAAACTCAGTGTGTGTGCGTGTGTGTGTGTGCATATGAATGCAGCTGTGTGTGTCGCCCACATCCCCACAGTATATCTGCATGTAAGAAGGGATACACACACATCCCTACATAAAGGAAAAAAATATGTCAGACCTACACAAGCCCTAATATTATACAGTGCACTGCATGAAGTGAACATGTGCACACACACACACACACACACACACACACACACACACACACACACACACACACACACACACACACACACACACACACACACACATGTGGCTGCTTTGTGGTCCTTCAGTGTGGCCTCCAGTTTCAGACATCTAGTCAGCACTTCAGGCCCTTAATCTCTCTCTCTCTCTCTCTCTCTCTCTCTCTCTCTCTCTCTCTGTGTGTGTGTGTGTGTGTGTGTGTGTGTGTGTGTGTGTGTGTGTGTGTGTGTGTGTGTGTGTCAGTATGTTTGTGTGACATGCTCTCCCCCACCCCTGGTTCCCTGCAGGGCTGGGATGAACAGAGCTCAGTGTGTGTCGGCCCAGACTGTCCTGTCCCCACCAATGTGCTTCTGATTAGGTGGCTTAATTGCAGCTGTAAAAACAATGTTGATATAAGCCTCCAAATTGCACAGTGTGTCAGATACTATTAGCCAACCTTGGACGCCAGCCATTGTTATCCAACTCTTCCCAATGACTCTCCCCCCCCCCCCCCCCCCCAACCTCCACCTCCTCCACCACCATATTTTCATTCCCCTCAAGTCGCAAAGCTGCTGGACACATTTATTTTAAGAGGCCGAGAACCCCGCAAATAAACAGCACTGGCACGCACAGTTTCCACAGGCAGGACAGGCACTTTTTTCTCTCCCTCTCTCTCACTCCCTCTCTCTCTCTCTCTCTCACTCCCTCTCTCTCTCTCTCTCTCCAGTGCTCTCCCTCTCCTACCCACAGACAGGAAAGGGGCAAAGGAGAGGAAACGTGGTGGAATGTTCACACATTGGTCTTACACACACACACACACACACACACACACATCTAGTTTAAAACATTTCGCTTGAAGAGAGCAGGTGTGAATTTCAGTTCATCAGCTAAGCAGCTCTTTTTTTCAGCTCCACTGTTGTTTTTGCTGAAGTAAACCTTTGCACTGAAACATCAAAACAAATATGCTCTCTCCGATGGACACACGGACCACACACACAAACACACATGAACACACACACATGAACACACACACAAACACACACACATGAACACACACACATGAACACACACATGAACACACACACATGAACACACACACATGAACACACACACATGAACACACACACAAACACACACACAAACACACATGAACACACACACAAACACACACATGAACACACACACATGAACACACACACAAACACACATGAACACACACACATGAACACACACACACGAACACACACATGAACACACACACATGAACACACACACACGAACACACACATGAACACACACACATGAACACACACACATGAACACACACACATGAACACACACACAAACACACACACAAACACACATGAACACACACACAAACACACACATGAACACACACACATGAACACACACACAAACACACACATGAACACACACACAAACACACATGAACACACATGAAGACACACACAAACACACACATGAACACACACACATGAACACACACACGAACACACACATGAACACACACACAAACACACATGAACACACACACATGAACACACACACGAACACACACATGAACACACACACAAACACACATGAACACACACACAAACACACACATGAACACACACACAAACTCAGATGAACACACACACAAACACACATGAACACACACAGTTGCAGTCAGTCGCAAACGGGTGTGGCAGTACCCTGCATTGGCAGGTGAGCTGACAGCATCTGATTCCAGTCACTGGGAGAAAAAAAACGAAGGAAAGGTCAGACGTGTGTGGTACGGTGCGGTACGGTACGGAGTGGTGCAGACTGGGTGGTCCGGCAGAAGTGGCAGCTCTTAGGCCGTCCAATTCCTCCCTCTCTCTCTCTCCCTCTCTCCCTCTCTCCCTCTGTCTCTGTCTTTTTTCTCTCCCGCTGGCTGGGAGAGTGTCAAGGCGTCGTGGGTGAGAGCAGGGGGACATTCATCAGGCTCACTTACAGCTCATCAGCCACGCAGAACAGCCCGAGACAAAGTTTCACCCTGGATGTGGGGAGAGACGCGCAGGCAGAGCGCCAGGCTCGCGGCTAAACGGCCTCTAATAGCCCGCACAGACGCCTCCACCGAGGGCCTCTGTGGCGCTCCCACAGCCCTAATAACACGCCTCCCCACACACACCCAAACCTGCGTGCCGAGAGGAGGGGGGGGGGGACCGCCGTGGAACACGGCACCTCTTGCGGCTCCCCGTCTCCCTTTATCGATTCCAGAGGGCCGTGTACAGCCACCCCTTCCCCTCGGCCTGAAAGCACGCGTGTGTCACTAGGTGAATGTAATCTGCCATCGGCCTTAATAATTCATGCCTTTATTCAAAGCAATCAGGTCCTCACAAGACAATGCACTCCCTTTGGCCCGGGAGCTTGGCCTCTTTTTGTCCCGGTGCCTTAAAGGTACTGATAAAAGCTTTTAAAGAGTGTGGAGAGGCCCAGGGCCACTGGAAGTGCTCACGCTCCCCATGGACTCGCATGTCTCCCCTTGCAACCAGGCCCGTCAAAATGGCATCCCCAGTCAGGGTGGTTGGGGGAACGCATTTGAAGTGCACCAGACAAAAAAAAAAGGAAAAAAAAGAAAAGGAGAGAGAGGACAGACAGCAGAGAGAGAGAGAGAGAGAGAGAGAGAGAGAGAGAGAGAGAGAGAGAGAGAAAGGGGGAATGTTCTGGAATCCAAGAGCCTTTGTCCAAACAGGAAAGGAGTACAGTTAATAGCATCACCACCCTTTTCCCTTTGTGGCTCAAGCAGAACCAACTCCAAGCCAGCAAACACCACATGACACACTATACACACCCTCTCCACACTAGCTAACTGCAGGAGGAAATTAAAAACCAGGGATCTGCTCTTTGATTCTCGTTGGACAGTACACGCACCCCGAGAGGTGCTTACACAGCAGCCTATTGTCACACCATTATCAATCAAACATCTCCACCCCGGCCTGTTGGCTGGTTTTGCTCAGATCCTTTCACACTGGCGAATCAGACGCCTCCGAGTCAGAGGCTAATTTTACAGCAGTGTACCTTCAGCAAGCTTCCTCTCTTATCTGTGTGCTCTAAAAGCAATTAGTACACTAGCCGCTGTAGCGCCCGCCCATGTGGCTGCCTTTGGGATTCAGACAGGGTGATGGGGGGAGGGGGGAGGGGGGAGGGGGGTGCTACAGAGCTCAGGTCTCTCTCAGTGGGAGGCTGAGGGGGCCTGCTGATGGTGTCAGCGTGGGACACAAAAAGAAAGAAAGAAAGAAGAGAAAGAAGGAGAGAGAAAAGGTGTGTGTGTGTTTACGTGTGTGTGAGTGTGCGTACGAGAGAGAGGGAGAGGGGGGGGGGGGGGCGCTGAGTGTGAGAACAATGTGACACATGGCCGCCCTGTTATCACATTTGCCTCCTGCCAGCGAGAGAGCAGCTCTTCCCCTGGGAGGGAGGGAGGCCTCCCGCGGCCGCCGCTCTGCTCCGCTGCGATCTCCGTGTCCCGCGGCCTCCGGCGCCTGTTCAACAAAGAGGTTACAGCACGCAGAGACACCCAGCAGAGAGAATCCAGCACCAACACCCTCCACAGAGCTGCACTGTCATGTCCCATGGAATCATCTCAACTCAAACTGCATCGTCTAGCAGTCAGGAGATAAGCCCTATGGGACACGCATGAGGCGCGGTTGGGTTAAGTGCTAGAGGTCCATCTTTTTGTGTTCTTTTCTTGGTGAGGTGCCCAAGCCATTTCTTCTCCTCTTGGTTTAGACCCTGTGCTAGTTGTTTTGACATTGCTAACTGCTTGTGTCTGCAGGGGAGCCCTTGATTATACATTTCAGTCCAAATGCATTGAGCACCATTCCACGCACTAAAATGCTTAATGAAAAGCACGGCCTGATTTAAATATCAAAGGCACATATTCCACTCATCTGTGGAACACTAGGAGTGTGCAGTCTTATATCAAGACATAATGGACACCGATGCATGCTATCTAGTCATGTAAAATACAATCAAGCATCATACAGTTGGCTTCTATTTCATTTCATTAAAACACGTTCAGTTCTCCTTCCGTATCCAGCCAGTGCACCACTTGCAGAAGGTGCGGGGAGTCGAAACTCCACTTTGACTTCTCTGCCATGTCTGAGGCAAACATACCCCAGAACTCAAACAGAGATATGCTAATGATGTCAATGTTACGACCTTAAGATGACAAAACTGCTTATTTTTCCCGTTTCCCCGCATCTCTGCTTCCCCCTCGTTTCCCATGCTGAAGTCAGGAGCTTGCATATTCATGGTCTGCTCCTACCGAGGGCCTGTCACTAAGATTGCCATCCAGTCCAGACTGGGGGGTTGGGTTGCTGATGGGGGGGGGGGGGGGGGGGGGGTGCAGCATCACTACTCCAGCAATCGCCTAGACAACTGACAAAACACCCAGAACATCAGGACACACTGAGGTGCATACTCAGAGGTTGCCCTCACCTTTACCTTCAAACATCAACACAACCACACACATACGCAAATACACACCATCACACACGCACAGTCACACACACCCAAACACTCAGAGTTTCAGCAGGTTAAAGCGTCTTAATAACCCGAAGCTGTTCTTTTGACCTGCACACAACTGTGGCAGTAATAGGAGAGGAGCAGAGGTGAGCCCTGGCCCACTGCTCAGGAACATACAGAGACCTCCTGGGTTTAGGAGCAAACGCTCACTAGTTCAAAGGTCGATGAAGCAGAGGAACAACGTTTTCTTCGTTGGCATAGTTTACCCTTTCATAAGAGCACTTCTTGCCTATTCCCCAACAGCAGAGCATCTCTCAGCGCTACAGCACCTTGTCCGGGGTGGAAAACTAAACGTGGAGGGCGGCGCTGAGGTCATGACCTCCAGACACACCTGCATGTGGTCTCTGCCCACTGAGTGGTGCTGGGAGGAACATATCCACCGGCCCTCTTCCTCTCCTCCCACATAAAACACAACGCAGCTCCCTCTTCCCGTTCAGCACACTGACTGGTGAAGACTGTACTCACTCGCAACCGTACTCATGTTCTGCCTTCTCTTCCTGGCAAGAGAGTGATCCAAGTCCCCAGGGAATCTTTTGCGTGAGTATTTTGCCAGGGAAAATGGAAGGGACTCTGATACACACTACGCACCACAGTACAAACATAGTTGATCCTCCACCATGCTTTACATAGGGTTTGCGTAGGGTGATATCTATCTGTGGGATCACAGCTTTCTGGATAGATATAATCACATAGCAGTGGCGGAGGCAGAGCACCTGTTTGATCTCATATTCAGATATGATGTAGAGCTGTTGCATGAGACAGCTTCTGTTGTACATAAAAGAGGTCCGTTTAAAAGGGCTAGACACAGGCAGCTTTATGGGAGAAGTGTCTACAATTCATGAAATAATAATGAAAGCATGTGCGGCATGAGAAAACAGTAATCCTATTAACAATGAGGAACATAAATGGATATTCATAGGTTTTACGATGAGTAATTTATACATTATTTATTTATCATTACCTAACAGTCAGGATACATTTCGAAACTAAAAAAGTTCCTTTGAGATCTGACAGATGAAAGGAAAATGCTGTCTGAAATGCTGTTGATTCTTAAATTAAGTCTCGTAGTGTATTGTAATCTCTTTTGTGCTGAGCTGACCTGCGCACCCATTCCATATTTCCCCTTCACGTTTGTTCATTCAACCTCAGTTGCAGTATCAGTTGCAGCACAAAGGAATGCTCAATTTTCCACTGAGTATTGTCTGTCAACGCTTCAGACATGCCAAATACAGCAGAATAAGCAGTCACATTACACAGCCTGACACACCCGACACATTATAGAATAGAAGACACATCAGATGGACATACATTCCAAGCAAACTGCTATTGAAAAGATATGAGTAAAAAATGCAGTGCTCATTACATTACATCTTGTGTGTGGACATCCACATCCATGCACCCTTGTCTTGCACGCGCTGTATCATACGAAACTAAAATGGGGTAAATGGCAGAAAAAAAATCATTCGAGATTTTAGATTTTGAAGCAGCTGAAAGACTGCCTCTGGCCACGAGAGCACCAAAAACATTCCACTGTCAGTTGAGAAGATGCATTTAATGCCTGTTTGTTTCTCTCTTCTGTCTAGTTTCTCTCACACTACATAAATATTCGGGACTCATTATACCTGATTTTAATAAAGCCATTGACAAGGCACACCAAACTTTCAAATAAATGACTGAAATTTAAACAAACTAAAGGAAGAGTCTCGTTCTAAAGGAAGAGACTACGGATGCGCTCACATATAGCAATGACAAGGCTTAAACAAAGACAATCCCATTATCCAAGTATCAGGGAAAAAAAACACTTAACTATCATTGGTTACTAACCAATGATAATTTTTTTTGTTATTAACCAATCAGTCCATTATGCTCCTGACCACAAACACAAATGTAAGACTAAATGACCCAGAGATACATTCCTAATGTTGTTATTACTGTATGACTGTAAATAATGCAGAATGTATTTACTCTGCATTTGTTCATGCCGTTAGATGGACAAGTGCACTAGACACTGGAATAAAAGAATCAGATAGAAAAAAATATCCCATTTAGTTTGTTAGTTTAAACTTCCCCCCCGCAGGTCACAGTATTTATACGGAAATGCTTATCATTTAGTCTCTGTAGCGGATCAAGATGTCAAGCTCCACAGAGAGTCTAAGCATAGCTATTAGGGGCTAAAGAGCATTTTTAGAGCCTCAGGATCTGAGCGTGGAAAGAGATGATTTGCAAATGTCGAAATATCTTTAATTGACCTGGATATATAGCCTAAATGCTGTAACCATTTGAAATCAATACTCATGCTGTTTACTGTATGTGTCTTAAAAAACAAACATATTAACACACACACACACACTTGCATGCACAAACAGTCATACCACTGCATACATTACAAATATCAACAAGAGAGAAGAAAGTGGACGGCTGAAAATATGAAGGAGGGAAGATCCTTCACTCAAAGCCCTTGAGCCATACAACAGCTGTAAAAGCTCAGAGGTGATTATTTGAGATACATATACGTTTGTTTTTAATTGCTTGTTTGCCTGTTTTTCCACAGCTCACCTGCCGCACATATGAAAATCCACCCTCTAAAAGCTTTTCAGTATATCATATCAAGTCAAACCGGTAACCTTTACACGTTTGACAATTATAGCTCTCAGCAGTGGTCAGCTGTTCTCGCCGGAATCCTCCCCTGGCATTCTAGCTGTCGTGTGTTTGGTATCATGCGCATCTCTGTGATGTGTGCTTGTATCCCCTCTGGTTGAATGGATTTGGAAGCCGGGCTAAAGCAGACCTGTTTTAATAATGACTCCAGGCTAACCTGACACTCCACCACCTCTGGCCGTCCCAGTGGTCCTCGTCATGTCCAAGTGCCTTGTGGGTAATGGTGAGGTGAGGCCCTCCCTGGTGGCGGTAGGCCATGACAGCTCGACGCGCTCTTTGACCTAAAGGAAGAGAAAACAACATCAATGGTAATTCCCCTTCAAACACATTAAGTGGGATGAACCCAGTCCCTGGGAGCCCTACTGAGTGGACTTGCATTGATCGCCAGACCCAGAAATCCATGAATAAATTTAGCACTAATTGATTTTTTTTTCCCACAGCAAATAAATCTCTAATTCTGTGTGGAGGCAATGAATGTCTGAGATGGAAAACTGCTTTCCTTCATCTGAAATTAAGGGGAAATAGTATTTAAAAACTTTTTTTTAAAAAAAGCCATCAGAAAGTATATTTCAACATCATCTGTGTCACCTGTCTGTATTTGGCCACCCTGCCATGTTCACGGAAACACATAAGCTTCATCATATTGAGACTTGACTCGAGTCAATAGAGTCCAGCTCTGGCTGTGTGGCGAAGCAAACAAACAAAGAGAATTCATTGTATTGGGCTGCTGAGCAACAAGCCCAGAAATTAACCCATTAGATCCTAAGGATTTCAGCTACCTTTTAATTGCTTTCAGTGGGGATTGAAGTAATGGTTGGAGGGAAATGGTGTCACATCTGCATTACAAGAGGTTTCCCTTCTCACTGGCCTCTGCATTGGAGGAATGATATTGTCAATATTGGAGGAAATAAAAGATGTTACATTTTGTGTATGTCATATCCTTCAGCAACCAGCTTCAGAAAGAAAGAAAGAATTAAAGAATGCATGGTTGAATGAATGATGAATGAATGAATGAATGAATGAATGAATGAATGAATGAATGTATGAAAAAAATCCAACTTATTGCTGGTCACAAAAAATACTGCTATGGGTTTTATCATACATTCTTAGGTTCAAGGTAATCCTCAGCTTCACCTACTTTCATTGTGACACTACTAACATTTTTATTTGCCTCTTTTAAACTATGTCGTAATAATAAAAATGAAAGAGGAAATGTCAAATATTTCGAATGAAACACATCAAGCCTCGAACAGAATAAAGGACATAAAACACAGAAAAACATAGATTGGTACAATCTCATGCAATTTATTTAAGTTTAAGTGACTGTAAACTTGTCAATTGATTTAATATTTTTTCCATTTTCAGGGCTGTATGGCATTTGTTTATTTGTGCATGTTTACGGAGACATATGGTCACTGGCTGAAGGTTTGCAGAGTGTTCAAGTACAAGACTCCTAAACGAAGCTTTAGGACCTCCGGCAGCTGAGCCACTGTACAAAAAGATTTAAGTATCATACTGCCACCTATTGGCTGAAAGCTTTCACAACAATATACTATTGAGGATGAATTGTAGGGGAAACAGAATGTTTGTTTAAAGTTGGATAGAGTCAAGTTCATGAGCGCTTGAACACGTATGGGCTAAACTTTTCTTCGGCTTACCCCTTTACAAACCAGTGTAACATGAAACCAATTCTGGTAAAACTGTGAGAAAGCAAAGTTCTCTGAAACATCTTGGGCAGATGCTACGTGCACAGTCGTTTTAGTTTTTTTTTTTAAAGCAATGTTTGTTATTTATTATTTTTTAACCGAAAAAAGACTACAGGCAAGGGTGTCGTATGTTAGACAGCAAGGTTTCCTAGTCAAGAATGTAATAGCAAGTACATGAGTAAAATGGGTACGTCACCTCCTCCATATTGGTGTGATGCAAAGGAATGTTTCTTCGTTTATGTTTTAGCTGGGTTGTCCTCAACCGCGAAGATATGGCGAAGGCCAAATAGGTTTAAAGAGAAAACGTGTTTACTTCCCTTGTGTTTAGTGCTCCACATCCTCTTTCCTCGCTTACTTTAATATTGTTTTCCGTGTTATTTTAACTAGGTTACAAGATAAAGAGTTTATACAATTCTGATGAGCTAAAATGAGCTGAAGTTCCGAAAAAAGTAGATCGAATTGCACTAATTGAATTAAAACTGATGTCCAACTGCGCATGCTTATCCACAATTATTTTTTGCTAAATATTTATTAAACACGCTTATGATGGAGAGATATAGGGGTATGCTGATCTCTTTAGAACTTTATCTGCTTTATCAGAGAATGTTTGGAAATAAACTTGATGCAATTATTTTCTTTTCTTTCCAGGATAAAACAAGCATCAGTTATCATCTGACGCCGTAAAAGTGTCAGAAATAACATTAGCTATAATAGAAAGGACAGACTGTTCTATTGACAATCCTATTGTCAAAACGCAATCACCTGTACCGAGATACATCTATTGACTCCTTCACAGTGAACTAACTGCTTCTTGAGGGAATAGGTTACAATTCTCCATACAAGCATTCTTTTTAAAAAGAGTAAATGTAGCACCACACAGCTAAAACATATATTCTCTGAGGCTCATATATTAATTGCAAACCACCCCGTCAGTTGTATGGATTTGAAGAAATAATAACAATAATAATAATAATAATTATTATTATTATTATTATTATTATTGTGTGCTTTTTAACTTGTCCATGCTTTTGAAGCATTAGAGCAAGCACACTCAAGAGCACTCTTTGCAAGAGCACTCTCTTTCTCTGTGTGTGTGTGTGTGTGTGTGTGTGAATTATGTACATTCTGCAAGCACTTTTCTAAAAAACAATAGTTTGTTTCCTCAATGAATGCTAACATGAACGGATGGAGCAATTATCAGTACATTTTCCTTGATAGTTTCAACATCTGTGTGAGCATGATTCATGCCCTTAAACATGCTTCAGAATACTTTGGGATGTAGAGGAAACGATTGACTTTCATTGTGTTTGCCATCTCAGAGTGCCCTCGGGGTGTGTGTCTGCCCCTTTGGCTTCCGCTGCCGGTGGGGAGGGAGAGAGTCATGTCACTTGGCTGAAGCAACCATACAAGAAAAGAGAAGATGACGGCATCATCATCATCATTATCATCATCATCACCGTCATCCCACAAGCATTTGCATGGCAAAAAGCCCTTTGATGAGGGTCAGCTTGCGGAGAGAGGGTAGTGGGTGGGTGGGGGGAGTCTGTGTTCAGGCAGATGTGCCTCAGTGTCACTCCACATCCTGAAACGAATGAATCACACAACAGATGTTTAACGTCAGAGCCAGGCTGTCACGCCAGCCAAACGCACCCGCGTGCAGCACACACGGCAATTTATTACCACTGAACACATCAGGGAGATGGGTTCTGTGGAGGGGTCAGGACCGAGCGTTTCACCTCAACGTGACTTTGACAACGGAAATGGACAGAGTGATTTTCACCCAGCTAGAAGTGCCAGAGACAAGCTGAGATACAGTCTCTGAAATACTGCCTTTTGAGAAGGTGGGGTCTGCGGCAAGAGACAGATACTGAAATAGAGAAGACACTTGTGTGGGTTATCGAATGCGTCTTCACAACGTCAGTACCACCGTGCAATCACAATGAATGGGAGCTGATGTTTTTTTTGTTTTTTTGTTTGTTTATTTGGGCTTCTTGACAGCAGTCCAAAAGATGTTAGGTTCTTTGATAGCCACCACCCTCTCTGTAATGTTGTGACTTTACTTGGTCTTCCTCCTAGTGTTTTCTTTTTATTGTGGTTTGTTTTATGTCGGCGTAATGATATTTTGTCAATACATAGCGCAGTATGGCCAGCCGGCTTCTGTTCTGGTCCTCCTTGTGTGATGTAATTTTTATCACCCAGCCAGTGTGTGCTGTTCTTTTACTTCTGCTTTTTTTTGTCCATTTTTTAGTGGGGAGGATTGCATCAGTATTGGCCAGCGCAGTACAATTAAGAAAGTATACTTTTTCCAAAGATGGCTTTAAACTGTACGGCAGAGGTATGCTCTTTAACGGAGTTGGTGGATGTCTGAGAATATTCTTTGAGGCCCTTTTCCCTCTTTTGGAGAGACCCAAGAAGATAAAAGGAAACACTCGGGTGGATTAAAGTACTCAGAATGTATCAACATCAAACCACCAGAGTTTTTGCCCTCTACATTTTTCAACCACAGTCAATAGATCTAAATATTTTACTGTGCCCTGGCCGATTTATTGTTTGATGTTTAAAAACTCGTGTGGAATGAAAGAAAATTCATTAAAGCGGAGCCCCGAATGAGGTGCGATCAGCTTTGAAAGTCGAGTTTAACTGAGATATTGATCATTCTCTTTCTTCTGTGACAAAGGCCACCAGGGAGGCCGCTGGTGTCGGAGTAGAAAGGCATGCTGCCAATAACCCCAGACAACAATGCACGTACGTGAGGCAGGGAATAGCATCCCTCCTCTGACACCTCCGCAGCTCCAGCTGCCCAGGACTCGCCTTGGGAGAGCGGCCGGAGACGCGGTCCAAACACCCAGCCCTTTGTTGTGTGTCTGAATGAAGTGTTGTTAAGTGTATTACCCTGACTAAATTAAATGGCACCTGGGGTTAGTGTCTGAAACCAACGTGTATATGAGGGGAAGAGTTGGGAGCTGATATCTCAGGCATGTATTGATCTGCTCGCTGAGAGCCTGGGTCTAGATGAGAGCGCTGCGCTGCGCTGCGGCGGGATCCACATGTAAATGCCAGTGAGCACGTCTGCAGGAGATTCCAAGGCATGGAGAGTCTCATCGGAGTAACATTCATGGAAAGTTATCAGTGGTTTTCATCAGTATGCTAGATTTGCCATTTATATTTGAAACAGTCATTATAATTTTGTCCTATGTTTGGTTATTTCTGGGGTTTTTTCTTTCTGTGTGTGTACTGAAAATATTTGCCCTAAGTAGGAAAAAATGAGAAATGGTCAAAAACTGAGAATTTTTTAAAAATAAACAGAACATGTTTAAATGATTCAAAATGCCTAATAACTGCACTTAATGTGTTTGTAAGAAACTGCACAATCAGTGATGTTAATCTAAGTGAGGCTATGTAAGCTTTAAAGAGAATGTCTGTATTTTCTGTCTGTTTGGCACTATACAGAAAGTAACGCTGAAGAGCTCTACAGTTTGTCAAAACATAAAATAAATGTGTTATTAATTCTTACGTCTGACTCTACTGACATAGTAATGGGTGTGCTCTCCTGCCAGGGATCAACATCAACAACAATTTTATGGCCATTTTGTATTTATTTCCAGAAACCTAGCTGGGGAGATTTGTTTTGCATGGAGAAAAGACCGTTTAAACTTCATTCCCCAGGTGGCTCTCTTTCGCTGTTATTGTTTGCCTTTATTTGGCTGTGAATACATGTCAACTCAGCAACAATGGAAAACTAATTTTGAATGTAGTTTATGTCAAAATACTATGTTGTAATCTATTCCAGTCTTCTTCCTTTTCCTTCTTTTCTGTTTTTATTTTATTCCTTGAGAGATATGGTACCAATTGGGTTACTACCGACAATTTGCATGTTTGTGAAGTTCAAATCAGACTAAAAGACTGCAGGGGAATGTACTACTGATACAAATGACACAGCAAACACATGGCCATTTTGCTTTTACTTAACAAATATGTATTATTAAGTTGATATAATGAATAAGACTCTCATTTGCAATTATGATATTTTGGTATGGCAATAATGAGAATAATGATAAAGAATGTCTGTAAAAATACAGTTTAGGAATTGTATTGTAATGGCTGTACTGGGTGTCTCATGATAGCTATGTCAGACAGATTTTTGGTCATCAGCAAGAAACATTAGAGGTTTCACCCAATTTCTGCTTGTAATGTGTGCAGTTTTAATACTTTCCCATCTCTTCACAGTGGTGCTCCCGTTGTTCCCAATTGCCACTGATTTTTTTTTTAAATCTCACTTCATGCACTTAACCCTGAAGCTTTCCCACAAAAGCACCAAAAAAAAAGTGTTTACTGAGAAAGCTACAACTGGAAGAGCCTTGTGACTACTCTGCTGTGCTGTGGTGTGCATGTTGAAGTGCCTGCCTGTTTGTGCTGTGTGCTGTGTGCTGTGTGCTGTGTGCTGTGTGCTGTGTGCTGTGTGCTGTGTGCTGTGTGCTGTGTGCTGTGTGCTGTGTGCTGTGTGCGTGGTCACTGGTCAGGTGCCTGAGTGTCTAGTGCTCTCTGCGCCACTGAATGCGCCGTCTTCCTGATAGCCCGACCTCTCCAGCTCCTGTCCTCAGGCCAGCAGAGCCTGTCTCTCTCCCCCTTCCTTCCTCCCTCCTCAGCTCCTCTCCTTCGCTCTCTCCACTTGGTGTGTGCTGTAAGGGCGGGCGCGTAACCAACCAGGGGCTGTGACTGCTGGGTGGTGGTGGGCAGAGAGGTGCGGTGTGCAGCGGAGGTGAAAGACACAGGCCCACCACCAGCTCCTGCTGACCCAGTAAGAGCTCTCAGAGTGGAGCAGTAACACCCATTCTCCTGCCAGTCCAGCTCGCTGTCTCTCTCTCTCTCTCTCTCTCTCTCTCTATGTATTCTTTTGTCTTCTCATCACCTCATGTTTTCTTTGTGTTCCCTTTCTCCTATGCCATGGTCCCCTCTTCTACCCCCCCCCCCCTCTTTTCCTCTCCTCTTCTGCTGTTTCTCTTCTCTTCTCCTTTCCCCATTTTCTGCGTGTCATGTCATCTGCTTCCTCCATCTTGTGCTCTGGTCCGGAGATCAGAGCAGAACTGACAGAGAGAAGACTCACCCTGCGCTTGGCAGAATGTCATTCACGCCTCTTTTAAAGAAGGAGGGCTTCGCTAACTGCATGTACAGAGCCATTCTGCGGTGTCAAATTCACAATGCGGGTCAACCATCAAGGGATCCACGGTTGTACTACAGGCTGGAATGTTGTCAGGACTGGATCAATGTCATAAACCAAAAACAAAAATGTTCAGATGTACTTGGCGGTGTAGGGTTGTGTAGAAATTGCGGTGTGATTGATACAGTGCGTGCTATCGAACATGTGAATGTCATTACGTTTCTGTGGAGAAACATATGTTTTCCATGCCTTTGTTATTGGTGCAGAACTACACTGTTGCTCTAAGCCGTCAGCCATATTGTTAAAGTTACTCAGTTCCATGAAAAATCAAAGAATGTGCAATTTTGGGGTCATTTAGAATACCGTCCAGTATGTTCTCAGCAAATTGCAGAATATTACATTAAAACGAGCAGAAGAATAGCAGCCTGCAAATTTAATCCACTGTTGTCAATGAGGCATTCATTTTCTAGTAATTCAGCATGAATTTCACCTTCTGTCCCCAATGAGCCCAATTGAAATGGATGACAGAACACATTGCAATTGTGGCTTCATGTTTCTATTGTGAGCGAGTCTCCACAAACATGTCTATACTTTACTCTCTGTCCAATGGCTGGTCTCTGGTCAACATGCCAGGCAGGAGCCCCTGACAGCAAGCTGTCGCAGACACAGCATGGGGGGGCACACCAGAGGGGGTGCAGGTGGGGCACAGGGAGGGTGTGTCCTTGCATCTGAATGACAGGATTGATGGGAGCCCAGGTCTTTAGCCACAGTGGGGGTGGTGCCCAGTGTCAGTATGTGGGGGTGTGTGTGTGTGTGTGTGTGTGTGTGTGTGCGTGTGTGTGTGTGTGTGTGTGTGTGTGTGTGTGTGTGCGTGCGTGCGTGCGTGCGTGCGTGCGTGCGTGCGTGCGTGTGTGCGTGCGTGCGTGCGTGTGGGTGGGTGTGTGTGTGTGTGGGTGTACATTATCGTGTCTGTGTGTAAATGTGATGGTGTGTGTGGATGAGGGAGGGATGAGTGGCTGGAGCCCTTCATATATATGCAGCGTGTGGCTTTGCCCTCGTAGCCCTGTCAAGGTCTCTCCCTCCCCATGCTGCTCGGAGGGGCCCGTGACGGGTCATGGATGACACAGACGTGACAGCACAGCTGGCCGCCTAATGACAGAGGCTCGAACACCTGGCCATCGTCCCCGGCAACACGACTTCAGCGGGAAACAGACACGCCGGGCCGCCGAGGTGGGCAGATGTTCCGGAGGAGACGCGGAGGCAGCCTGCCGAGCTACAGGGACCCCTCTGCGTCTCCTCTGCTCTCCTCTCCTCTAATTGAAAACCGTGTAAAAGGTCACCCGTGTAAGCTGTCCCCCTCTCAAGCTTGAGAAGCAAAAAGCCTACCAGATTCGGGGCAAAAGCTCCTTGATTTAGCCGTTGAGCCCATAATGGACGGCTGTGTATTGGGTGCTTTGTCCATGTAGAGTGCGTCCAAATCAAATATGAACATGTGTCTGCGCGCGCGCTAATGAGCTAAGGGCTCATCTGGCAGAGGCCCGAGGTCCAGCTCCCACAGGGCGGGCAGATCATGGGAAACATTACTGAGACGATGTTATGACATTGAGGGGGTGACGGCCAGGAGAGACAGTAACAGTGTGAGACATGCAGAACGACACGGCCGGAGGAACGGCAGCGCCTCGCCTCGCCTCGCAGCGCCACAGCCCAGGTCTGGGGCTTTTTACGGGAAGACAATCACGTCGCCCTCAGCCCGGCGTCTACTGGTGTGATGGTTGGAGCCTCCCCGATCCAATTCCCCAAGGCCATTTCTGTTTGCGGTTATCGTAAAACAGAACCAGATTTGGTCCTGTCACACCGCATCATCTCGCCACAGCGCAGCCCGTAAGTCTGGACACCGACACGTAGAGCAGTCCAATTCTAGTGCCTCAAATCAGACAGACAGACACAATAGGCTTCAAATATGATAGACACGGCTTGTGATCTCTTTCGTAAAAAGGTTGGAATATTGGATCCTTGGCAGTGGATTCCACCACAATTATGACTGAACTATCTTCTGTTCTTGTAGGTGGATCAGTGTGCAAATGTTTTTGCCTGAACTACAGGTTCAAAAGGCTAGCTTTAAATGTGCCGTATGTTGTTGAAAAATGGATTTCGAAAACCAAGTGTGCTCTGTTTCCCAATATCCATCCAGTGTTCCAAAGTAAAAAAAAAAAAAAAAAGAAGGCAAATGTGAATCGAGTAAGCGCACCAACAGGAAGGGAACATTACCCTCCAAAAATTCTCCAAATGAGTGTTATCAATACCATTTGTGTCTGTGGGGGAATCACAGTGCAGATTTTCACGGTGTGTGTTTTGAGTTGAGGACTGTGGTCGTGGCCAATAACAATGTAAGCCACAATCACCATCCAAACCACACACCCTTGGCTCGCATGCAGCCACAAATTACAGTATGCTATGGTTCTGATAGAATGCAACCGCTCTGCATTTTATTCTGTCTGTAATGCATTCCTTCTGAACAAATCAATGGTAGTCTCTGAAAGAAGAAAAACAGGCGTATGATCTGAACCCTTTTTTCGCTTCTTATGTAGAGAGACTCTGTTTTGTTGACAGACTTTAGTTAAGATAAAGATATGATAAAATAGAATTAGGATCCATGTTCAGATTTATTGATGAAATATGCACATACTTGGATATGTAAGACCCCTGTTGGCATCATTGCTAGTTTTCCACTTCTATGCATGAGTGCATATGGTTATGTCTGTGTCTATATCTTGCATGTTCCTGAGCCCAGATTGAACATTTCAAAGTAGAGACAGCTCCTGGCCATGTTGAACTCAGGCTTGTTATCAGGCTTTGGAGAGAGATGGAGAGAATTGATCTTGTGTCTGCTGGAGGTGAGTCCCCAGGGCTGGGCGGCTTTTTCTCCCTTCACCATTCCAGCTGCTGTTCTCCCTCTATTTCCCTCTTCCCCCTCTCTCTCTATCCCCCTCTCTATCAATATATCTATCTCTTCTATCTAGAACATTCGTCCTCTAATATAAATATATAAATTTGACTGCTGTTGCTGTCTTAAATTTTAATCTCTTCATAGTATTTTCATCTTTTCAGTCGTGTCTTTTTCTCTGTTCTTCAGACATTATGTGTAGCCTTCTCTCTCGTATTGACTGTCTGTTCTTGTAAATATCACAATATTTGCACTTTTCAAATGTGTTCCTTCCTCCATCTTTCATAAAGCCTCTCATGGTTAAGGAAGATAGAGAGAGTATGGGAAAATAAAACAAATCTTGAGAAATCTTTTTCAAATCGCAGGAAAATACCAAATCACTGCACCACAAGTCATATCATTAAGACATTATATAGGTTCATACAAAAGTGTTTGTAATACTCTCATGGTATTTTGAACTGACTTTGCAAATGTAACATAAACTCAATCCGAAAAAAAAATAAACCATACACAACCACTCTTTTACCATATCCCAAACCCCCATCCTTGATTTAAAATCATTGCTAATTATGATATTATTTATTTCTATAAATAAAAAAACGGTACTTCCAGCATGATTTAAAAGTATACCGACTGGCGGAATTCAGCTCACATAGTGAAAAATTGAGCTGGCTATGTTCTCATTCAGCTGTATAGTTGTCTACATCAAGCAACTTTTTATTGGTTTTCTGCAGTCAACCTCATTTTTTATGACAGAGCTGAAATAAACACAGCAGGAAGAGCGCGAAAGAGGAGAAACATAAATAATGCTTGAGCTCTGACTGAGGGGTGGTGCAGCCTCCTGTCCTGACCACTTTGACTTGCTCCGTATTCCGTTACTTTGGGTGTGATTTTCCCTTTCTTTGATTCAAAACCGTGTCCATATTTTTACATATGATTAATGACACTCCATGAGAACCACCCAGCCAATTTTGACATGGTGCGCTTCCCGCCTCAAAGCAGGCGCTGACTTTTTTTTCTGTGCCTTCGGGTCTGTCTGTCACTACAGTTTCCCAACTCCAGAAGATTTCCTTCCTCCAGAAAATCATATTTCTGGACATCTTCCAGTTTAAAATGAATTATGAACCCTAGTGCATCACATAACTGAGAAACTATGTGCATTCATAATCACAGACTGCGCTTCAAATAGAGCCGCAGGAGGAGGTGCAGGAGGAGGGAAGGAGGGAAGGAGGGAAGGAGGGAAGGAGGGAAGATTGTGTTAATGATGTCACTCAATCTATAGAAGTTATGCTTATCAAGGCAGGCCAGAGCTGAGAAACAAGAAGGACCCCTGCATTAGATCTCCCAAACAGACACATGTGTGAGCTGTGAGCCACGAGAATGTGGAGAGGGGAGGACATAGAAGACTAAGGGGAAATTTGAGACCGGGTTAAATCCTGCAGGTGCTGGAGTGCAGTAGATATAGTGTTATGGCAATGAACGAATAGTCCCCATTGGGTAATCCTTGAAATAGGTGCCATGCACCTCCTTCCTAATCGTATTAGCGGCGTGGGGTGAGGCCCTGTGATTGGTGACAGGTATCTGCACAGGATTTGCTGACAGGCTGCGAGCTGTGTGAAGGGATGTAATTAGCAGGCCGGTCCCAAGGTTCAGCGCGGTCCTCCTGGGGATAGAATAAAGGCCTGTTAGCACAGTTTACCAACACAGATAAGGTCCCCTATACACAGCATTCTATTGCCATGGCCCTCTATTATATTTCAATATTCATGTTTATGTTTTTGCAATGGGTGTGATTTAAGTAAATTCACTGTTGTTGGTGTTTATAAATTGAGTTTAATGATGCCGTAATTTTCAACAACCACAGCAGCTTTAAAAGAAACACTTCTGGTCAATCAAGGTTTCTCGAGTGGTAATGTACTTCTAAAAGGCATAATGAAAAGAAAACTTTTATCAGTATTCACATACATCATGCAAACACCTTGGTTTGATCCATTTCTATGCTTTATTTGTCATGGAAATAAACACTAGTAATTGTCTGACAAAAAGCAAAATGTATATTGAAACATCATGTTGTCTCACTGTGTCTTGGGGATTATATTCTCATAGGTTTTTTTTCAATGTTTGTGAATACATGACATATTGCCCCTTTAAAGACTCTGATTCAGGAGGTCAATTGAGTGCAGCCATTCAGTAACATGAAAACCAGGAGGAATCAAGTTCAATAACAAAGACTTCTGATTGGACACCTCACCTCACCTCCTCTCCCATTCATTCTTCCTACTGAACTCTAATTACGCAGACAGCTCGCTGCACTGTCACCTGATATTAAGTTGTTGGAATGTGGGAGTGGGCTAATCAATAAACACTTACTTACTTACGGTGGCGAGCAAGAAGGGAGAGGAAGACAGAGAGACAGCGGTGGAGGGATCAGCGCAGGGCTTCACACTGCCAGGGAGAGTGGGAACGTCGGGAACGCCAAGCACCCAAAGCCCCTTCAGCATGAGAGAGCACCGGAGGGACAAAACCCAGTGATTGCTGAGGCAATAATCCGGAGCCCGTCTTGCTCGCGAGAGCCCCCCTCACCCCCTACCCCCACCACCCCACTCTGGAGGGCCCCAGGGGGCCCCACCACGCTGCTGCGCCTGAGAGGGAAAGGTGAACACGGTCACCCTAATTACGGGGCCCCACTCTCCCACACTTCAGCCAGAAGTAAAGACAGGCCAATTAGGACGAGTGGGAGATAAGGGGAGTTTTATTTGTATACTAATTAAACCCCTGATGAAATTCAAACGTGGGGCAGGCAGGGAGGGGGAGGCCTGTGGCTAGGTAATTGTGTGCCTGAGAAAAGGTCGCTTTAGGTGCAGTTATCGGAGAAGCGCAGCCTTGAGATAGTTGCCCTTAATCCTGCGCAGAGCCCCCCCGTGCTGCACCGCAAGGTCTCTCATAATTTGATCGGGCTCTTATGAAATTTCAGGTCTTGACAGAGGCATCATCGACTGTGTTTATTGTCTATTTGGTCCTTGTTAGTGTGGAATAGGAAGGTGGGGGATCAGCAGATATGCACTGTTGTCTTTGTCTGTTGTGTGAAGGTAAAGAATCTCACAAGTGCTGCCTTCGTCACACAGAGGCCGATAAGTGGACTGAACTCAAAAAGAGATAAAGTTAATGAGCTGACAATGCCACACATGACAGGACACGTTGTATTCAACGACAGAAAGGTATTTCAGTATCGTCCTGTGCTGTTAGTGTCGTCAACATGAGAAGGTTTTTGGGATATTATTTGTCTTATACCAGTGAATGTATAGCCCTTAAGGTTTCACCCAAGACTCTGAGGTACAATACATACAGTAGAAACCGCAGAAAGTCAACAGTTTAATCTGACAAACTCTTCAATCTCAGAAAGGAAACTATGATTCATCGTTAAACTCACAGGACAGCTTTGGATCACAAGGAGTAGCAGAATTTTTGCATCGTTTTATTTTTTTCAGAGTCACTTCGTCTGATGCCTACAACACTCCTCTCTCTCTCTCGACTTAAGAGCTTTTTTTTTTTAAAGATCAACCTGGTGCTCTAATACTCCTCCAAACGCGTTTCATCCCTGATTAGAGATTAGCTTCACAGAGACCCCCTGCGAGGCGTTGTCACAGTAAGCCATGTTGCGGGGGAATCAAAGAGGGTGCCCCACCGTGCGTCGGTAAAGCTCCACTTTATCTCACGAGTAAAGCAGAACCGCATGTGGCAGAATCTTCAAAAAAAGCAACTAATCTGGACGATTTGACAGCTCGCCGTGGGGGTCCCTGTTTCTCGACTTCGAGAAGAGTCGAACGCGCTCGCAGTCCCCTAGCTTCAAATTGAATTTGCCGGCGAGAAAATATTAATGATGTAATAATGCGTCCACCCTAAACCCAAGACGGGGAGCACATCAGAAGTGCCGGCTCTTGGAGAAGGAGAAGGAGAATTCAAGAGAAGTTTCTTGATCACTTCACGTCAGCAGTTATTACTGGCCTTAGCTTGGCCAACACACACACACACACACACACACACACACTGCCATCACCACGTTTTACTGCATGGACACATTTCAACACAGCACAAATTTCAGACATGTTTTGTTGTGACAATGATTTTCTAACTGTGGCTTCTCTCCAAGTACTCCTGAGCATTCACAACTCAACAACTCTCAAAGATTTTTGTGGAGCATGACGTTTCAAATCCTAGCATATACTTTAAAATCAGTGGGCAATTTCATGGGTCAAGGCAGAAATGTCTAAGTATCTGCATACGTTTTGGTTAACACAGCAAATCAGAGTAGCCGAGCAACTGCAAATTGGTGGAGCGGGCTGAGATACTCACGTAACAGTGTGAAAGACAGATCCAAACCTCAGTCATCTGCAAACTCCATCCGATGAACCGCTGGAATGAGGAGATGCATTAGTGAAGGCTTTAAATAATTTATTGGCCAAAGGCTCATTAAAGCCCGGACTCGGACACTCACTTTGGACACTTTTTTGATGTTACAGAACATGTATAATCTGGAATCAACTGGGCTCAACTGATATGGCAATGTTTCTTTCAGCCCTGAAGGGACAGGTCAACCCAGACCTGATTGTACCGCATCTTTAGAGGATGAGGGGGGGGTGGGGGGTGGGAAGGGGGTGGTTTAGACTTACTGGCTTCGCTTATTCATTAGCCACCACATCTATGGGCAGTTTCACTGGAAAACCTAGAAAGGCGGCGTTGCATCTACTGACCCATAATCTTGGTTTGAACCATGCAATATGGTTGAATTATAGGACAGACCTGTGAGTTATTTTAGATGTGACAAAATAAAAGTAAAAAATAAAAATGTTAGATAGAACCACAATAAATCACCCAATAAATGAAAAGACCTAAATAAAAACACACCCACATCAGATCACCTACTATGCTATTTTAAAGTTTGCTTAACTTGATATCAAAGAGGAGAATCCTCTGGGTTTTTTGGATACAGTCATGAAATGTAAGTGTGTGTTTGTTTACTGCTGTATGTATAATCCACATATACGAACACATGCATATACACACACAGACACACACTCACACAGACGCACACTCTCTCTCTCTCACACACACACACACACACACACACACACACACACACAGGTCCAGAATGTAGTTTATTCATTTCATTCAATTTTCACAGGATTCCTTGCGAATATTAAAAAAATGATGCAAGCCCCTGCAACTCCGAGGGTCAACAGATGGCCAGTGGGATCTTACAGAAATAAAAATCACCCAAACATCATTCTGTATTCCACAGTGTGCACATTATGAAACAAAACAGTGCAGGTCATTTTTTTGCTCTGATTGCACAGTAATCCAACACAATTCATGTCACAGACTTTGCAACCAAACACGTTTTGTGAATCTCTTGGAGGCAAAGCCGTCCATGAGTCTTATATAAGCAGTGGTCATTTCAGAACTAATGAACAGTTAGTCAGAAGCAGAGTGGGCAAGGCAAGTTTATTTATATAGCACAATTCATACACATTGCCAATTCAAAGTGCTTTACAAATGGGCAGATTAAAAACATATAAATAACAGATTAAAAGGTAAAGTACATTCAAATAACATAGTAATCTAAAGAATACAAAAAGAAGCTAAAATAGAATAAAAATGATATAAATAATAAAAAAGTAAAATTAATAAAAAGTACATTCCATTTGATCAGTTAACAGAAAGCATCTGAGAACAGTTGGGTCTTAAGTCTAGATTTGAAACTGACTACAGTTGGAGCACTGTTATGCAGCATTGTAGCTAAAAGCTGCTTCACCTTTAGTTTAGTTCTGGCAGAGGGTATTTTTCTCCAGTGACCTGCGAGATCTGTCAGGTGTGTCCTGCTGAAACATATCTCTAAGGTAATTTGGCCCTGTCCCATTTAGCAATGTATAAACAAACAGAAATGCTTTAAAGTGAATTCTGTGATTTACAGGAAGCCAGTGTGAGGACTGAAGTATCGGGGTAATGTAGTGAGATCTTTTCATTTTCAGAAGAAGTCCAACAGCTACATTTTGTATAACCTGGAGCCGTCTGATGGTCTTTGTAGGAAGACCATTGCAGTAGTCAACCCTGCTGGAGATGAATGAGGCATGAATGAGTTTTTCTTAATCTTGTCATGAGGTCTCTAAGTTTGGCTATGATTTTTTAAGATGGTAAAAAATAATTTAGTTATTGCTTGCACATGGCTATTAAAACTGAGATCGCAGTCAATTAAAACATCAGGATTCTTTAACAGTTGCCCTTTGCCTTAAGTCCCTTTGTGTAGCAATCCTAAGTCTCTCTTTATTTTTATTATTTTATTATTATACAGCTGAAGGACATTTTGAGACATCCAGCTGTTAATTTGGTCAAAGCATTTACAAAAAGATTCAAGGGGACCATAGCCATTAGGTGAGAGGGTTAATTAAATGTGGGTGTCATCAGCATAGCTTTGATACAAAATCTTATTGGTATTAATGTTTTTTTTTTTTTTTTAAATGCGGAAGCATATAAAGTTTGAAAAATAAAGGCCCTAAGATTTACCCATGGGGGATACCAAAGGGCAAGGATGTTGGTGTCCAGGTATAGTTTCCAATGGCAACAAAGGGGTCTTGTAAGTATGATCTGAGCCTCTTGATAATCGTACCTGAAAATTCAGTGGAGAAGAGTGCAGAGTGGGGAAGAGAAGTGAAGCACGGCACCCTCCTCTGACCTCCAAAGCCACTCCTGCTCTTGGTGTTAGCCACACGGGCCCAGGGGGAGAGGGAGCGGAGGAAGCTGGAGAGATGCCCACGCCAGCGACAGCCAGCTCAAAGAAAGTGCCGGAGCAGCACAATGAAGTCTAATTAGCACCGAGACCACTCTGAGTCCCTGTGTCATTACCCTCCCCCTATATATCCACACATACATCCACACACACACACACACACACACACACACACACACACACACACATATATATATATATATATACAGTATAAGCCTGGACTGTGCAAGACACAACCCCTTTTAGAGAGCAGGGTTAAAACCTCAAGCAGCAGAGTGGAGGAGGTTAGGGTAAGGAAGAGGGGATTTAAGTCTCTGCTCCTCAAATATCCTCTCCTACGTCATACACACACACACACACACACACACACACACACACACACACACTATCAACATTCTCTAATTTCTTAATGAACCAGTGTTGTGCCTGAAAACATGGCGCCATAATTTAGAATGCATTTCAGAGCAATTAAAATTTCACAGGCACAATTACTTGTGTCCCCACTGGGGCCTGCCACAATCCTCCTCCATGAGTGAAGGGTTTATGGCCTTGATGCGGCAAACGTGTCCTGCCCGGCACCCGGTCCTCCTCAAGGCCACCGGTATTAATTGTGGTGGAAGTAAATAAATAAAAATGCTCTGTGCTCCTACAACTAATTAGCACTTGAGATCAAATTTATGATTTCATACACGAACATTTCCCCCAGGCATACGTAGAGGCGTGCATGTGTGCTGACTGTGTTGTCATAGGCTAGCTCGTGTGTGTAATACATTTGTGGGAGAGAGCGTGCAGGGAGTGGGCCGAAACAGAGGTTGTAAATACTATAAGCAGTTAGCTGCTACTGAGGGACCCACAGTGCTTCCTGGTGATTTACTGACACTCTCACTCACACTGAAACATACAGCCATTTAAAACGGGCCTTCAAAAAGAACAGCGGCGTTCAACGGGACAGTCACACACAGAATGGTGTAAGTGAAGCTATAACATAAACGTATAACATAAAACTGACAACCGTAATGTTTCCTGCCAAGGCCAAAAAGTTATTCTCTCTCTCCCTCCTCTCTACACACAGTTTGCATGTTACAAGCCTGAACAACAATGAAGAAGAAAAGCCCACTGCAGTGCTGTGCTTTCAGACTTTCAAAGTTAGCCACCACCACTGCCACTGACTCTGTGAGTCTGGCTATTGATCCAAGTCCCCACATCAAGGCAACAGCCACGCTGGAGAGGTGCATTGTGGAACTCTCCTGAAAGAGGCACAAGGCCAGGAGCCTCAGGCCATGCCCAGAAGATTGATGATGGCTGAAAGCGCTTTAGTGAGACGCGGGCCCCTGGCCCTTTGCTCTCCACTCTTCAAAGCCAAGCTGAGCCTCTAGCTGTCCCTCTCTGCACCACCCCATCTCTCTCTCTCTCTCCCTCTCTTTCCCTTCCTCTCTGTTTCTCTCTGTCTCTGTCTGATGCACTGCCTCTGTTCTTGCACTACCATGTTTTTCTAATTCTAAGACCATCATTGTTAAGGTGCAGGGAAACTACATTCAATCGGAGCAATCCACCTTACTATTTGGATAATATAGGCTTACCAAACAACGGACGTAGAATCCCTGGATGAAACGAGTAGTCGTCGTGTCGTGGCTGAATCAAAACAAGCACCTCAAAGCCTTAAACTGTGCCTTTGGCCTGGGGTTGAGAGGGGGCACAGGCACCATGAGGGTCACTATGGGAAACCGCCTCTTAAAATGAAAACTAGGGAAACCGTCTCTCTTAAAATGAAAAAGGCCAAACTCACTCGTTGGCAGCGCTCATGACTGAGGAAGAGGAGGAAAGGTAGAGAAATCAAGGGAGAAGGGAGAATGAGCCAAGAGGTCTACCCACCAAGCGGACCTCAGGTTTCACCCCCTGGGCAGAGAAGCTTTCATTTTCCCCTTCTTCCACTTCAATTCCCACTTGGTTTCCCTCAACTCAAGATTGACTTTCTCATATTGGAGTTTTTGAGGGAAACTCAGCTTGTTTATCTGCAAAAAAAAGGAAAGAGATAACTGGCGAGGATGGGGGAAAACTTCATAATTCTTTCACTCGCTCACACACACACACACAGACACACACACACACACACACACACACACACACACACACACACACACACAGAGACAGATACGGACACATTGCAGTTCCATTGATTTAATCAGAGCTCATCAACACTCTGGATCGGGCCATTGGCAGCAGAGGATGGCATCTGGTGAGGCGGTCAGATCCCTCAGTACCCACACAGTCAGCCCATACTGACCACTGGAGCCTCCCCGCTCAGGCCAGCCAAGACAAGAGCACTGTGACTCACTGTGAATCACTCACCTTCAGCAGGCATTGTGTGTTTGTGCTTTTGTCAATTAACATCAGCAGCAAACCCATTCTTTCACTCAGTCCATGGTGAGACCTGCGCTTCTCCAGGTTTCAACCTTTGGCTTTGAAGCTGTATTCATTTTTAATGAGGTAGCTGAACTCGTTAATCAATACAAACACACGTGAATTAAGTTCCTATTCAGTCCCCAGACAGGGGGGGGAGATGTGAGGAAAAGGAATGCATTTGGCAGGAAGGGTTGGGCAGCTTGTGTGTGTGTGTGTGTGTGTGTGTGTGTGTGTGTGTGTGTGTGTGTGTGTGTGTGTGTGTGTGTGTGTGCACTTGCTTGTTTGTGTGTATGTGCGTCTGATAGAGAAAGAGTGAAAAGAGAGAGAAAGATCTCTCTACTGTAATAATTTCACCAAAGTGGACAGCACAAAGATCTCTCTAAAATGCACATTGTCAAGGACTGGCTGTGGTCTTGTGAGAGGGAGGCAGACAGAGAGTGGGAGAGAAAGGTGGGGAGAGCCTGGAGCCAGGGAGGAGGGGAGGAGGGGAGGAGGGGAAAGGGGATGTGTTTCTTGCTGGGCCCTGGTTGTGTGAGCAGCCTCAATTATTCATGGGGCGGTGCACATGTCAGAGGCCTACAGACAGGCGCGCTGTTGAGGCCGCCCCTCGAAATCAAAAACCGCCATACCCACAATGCACCAGCAGCGCCCCCTCTCGCCTGACTCACTCCCCCTTCTCCCCCGTTGTTTCCTTCTGTGTGTGAGAGAGCTGAGGCGGAGGCCTGCTGGTCAGTCCATTCACACCTGCGCCAGGGACACAAACACTCACACTTTCACACAAGTTCAGCTCCACCAGCAGACGTTTTACCGTGTCCTCATTAACCTCCCCTCCGGTCTGCTCCTCTCTCTTTAGCTCACCCCCTATCCAAATACGCAACCCCTTTCAAGACCTCAGGACCCTTCAGCATGTGAAATGTGTTATATATGTTATGTGTATGTATGTGTCATTTGCTTTGCCAACCTGGCCTGTGCTGTGCTGTGCTGTGCTGACAGAGTGAGCTGGGCTGGGTCACCAGACCTTTGGCCTCAACTCAAAGGACTCTGGGAATGTCGCCCAAGGCTTCAGGATGACTGCGTACCCATGCCAGACACCGTGCCAGAGGTGCATGTTCGCTGTGCCCACGAGTGTCCTTTGGTCTGGCTTTGACCCTCCACGCATGACTGCGTTGCCAGTGAGCTTGGCCCCATGGCACACGTGGCACCAGTGGTGGCATCCAGCTGGACGAGGTCGCTGTGGAGCAACCCTGGGCCAGAAGCAGAGCTAATCAAACCTGGCTAGTGACAGGGAACAGAGAGCTCAAGTGAGCCAAGACCAGAGAGATCCTCCTTCACCCTGGAGGGGACAGCTCTAACCCTCTACCTACCTGCACACACCCTTCTGCCAGTGTATGCTTTTAATCTGCACCAATCTGGACAATACAAACTAACATAAAGTACCTTCAGCTTATAGCTCAACACAGCATTGTGAAAGTTTACAGACCAAATGTGTAAGGCTGTAGTATGTACATTTTGGTACTGGTATATACAGATTTTCAGCAAATGTTTTTTTATGATCATCGTTACCTTACCTTGTAACACTTCTTATGCCTGTGGAGTTTTTAAAGCTGAATAAACAAAAAATTTTACTTGCAGAGGTGGATGTATAAACTGTGCACTTCAACGCACCTCACACAGCGTTTAGCTTTTCACTGTGCACTTCAACGCACCTCACACACTCTGTTCTGTAGTTGCCAGGGGACTGGAGACTGACCAGTCACCCCTGCCTTGGTGCCTGAGTGCTTGTAGCCTGCTCCTGGTTGAGTCCTCCAGATCTCCAGTGGACATGAAGGCCCATCTTTACTGTCCTGGTACTGTGAATGGGTAAGGGCTGTGTCTCAAAAAATGTACATTTACATACAAAACACGGCCGTCAGCGGAGTTTGGTCCGCCATCTTTGTTTAAAATTTCCAGTTGGCCGGAGGGAGCTGGTGCACAGATTTATGGGTGAAAGGCTGGCAGATTTGCGTCCGTCACTTCCGCCAAGAGGTTTTCACGTAAGTATTCCATTTGAGACAACACTAATCAGCAACGGAACGCACTAAAGATGTAAGTGCGTATGGCGCACTACGCCTGTATTGCAGTGTACTTCGTAAAGTACTCGATATGAGACACAGCCAAGGTCCTGTGATCCATGACTGAGACTGTGCTGACCCACATCAAAATGTTCATCAACAAGAAGTAAATCCCACTGCTCGGTTGCTCAGGGAATTTGAACTAGTAGAGCTGCGACATTTTTTTTTACATTGATTGAAGTCCTTGAGGGTATTTTTTGATTGAAAAGACTTCCTTCCATTCCTTTTCTTCAAGAGCTCTGACTCTGTCCCTCATCTGCCCGTGTATCTTTCATCACATTTGGAAATGATGAAAACCGTATCGGTTTTAACAGTTAGATCACCAACTGCTTGGAGAAATGGAGTGTCAGTTTTCACAGCATTCATGGACAGGCTGTCAAAAATGCTGGCGTGTCTGTGGACTGTTCAGCTCGGATTTCGGGACGTGTCACAGATCATAACATATGGGGGCTCTTAGTGCGCAGATGACATGGCATGGGTATCGCCTACGTAGACGAAACCTTTTTGAACTTGGAGGGATGAAATGTGTTGTGGCTTTTGAAGACACACTGAATGAAAAAAGGTTCCCTCCCTCCTCTTTCTCTGTAAGTAGTAAGTAGTAATAACGCTCGGCTCGGCTCTCCCCGCGGGTGTCAGGATAAGTGAGGACACGCTGGCTCTGGAACTTGTGAGTTCTTTGCCCAGGGATCAGTGAGTTTTCCCAAAAGCTGCCCCCAATATTGAATCTCTGCCACTTATTTCCCATGAAACTCATCTGATCCTCTGAGGCACAAGAGAGCACAAAGCTAAATTAATATTAGAACATGTTTACCCACCACAGGCAGATGACATGATGTTGATGTTTGGGCTTTCTGTTTTGCTAACTGTATGTGGAAACAGGACAGAGGATGGCAATACGTTTGCACCACTTGAGAGTGAAGTATGTCATATAAATGTCAATCATCGCTGAGCTTACATCAATTATTTACCTTCCTGTGACTTTAACCACACACTTTCTGTGTTGATATCTAATGGCGATTACGTTGAGTTTGTTGCCCTGAGGTGCTTTCAGTGATGTTCTGTTTGAACTTGTGGTCAAGGTGTATTGACAGAAGAACAGATGAGGGCTGAGACTGACAGACGGAGATGAAACAGCTACAGAAAACAACATGAGATGGGAACAAAGCCTTGGACTGTGCCCAGAGAGGTTACTAGTTGTGGTCCTTTGGTTAATTAGCGATCGCTTGTTGCTCCACAAACCTGAAGATAATTGCACACCCAGTGTGGTGGCACAGGCTGCAACTCTCACACATCCACAACCCCACAGGCCTGTCAAGGAGGAAAGCACACACGCACGCACGCACACACACACACACACACACACACACACACACACACACACACACACACACACACACACACACACACACACACACACACACACACACACACACACACACACACACACACACACACACACACACACACACACACACACACACACACACACACACACACACACACACACACACATTAGCTGGCCTATTTTGTGGCCAGAGAGCCACACACTGAGTAGCGGCGGCGCTTTGCCCTGCGATGGCTCCTCTGACTGCTTTATCAGCAGTGCTGTAATTTATGTTGTGTTAATTAGGTCCCATGGTGGCCATGGGGGTGGGGGCTGTGATAGGCAGCCTAGCCAGGGCTGAACCTGATGGCATGAAGAGTGGCTGCTGGCTCCTCACCGGCACCAGTCGTTGGTACATGCCCTCAGCAATGGCATCAAACTGAGCAAGAGACAAGTCATAATTACTGCCGCTGAATTATTAATGTGAGTCGGCATGCACTCCTGAGAAACGTGGGTGTGTGTGTGTGTATGTGTGTGTGTGTGTGTGTGTGTGTGTGTCTGTGTGTGTGTTTGAGTAAGTGTGAGAGTGAGAGAGGTGGAGGGAGAGAAAAGTGGACTTCTTCTTTTCTTGGTCTTTATTTTTTTGTGCACGCAGTGGAAAGCGCTGCTGATGAGGACGAATGTCATTGCCTGGAACCTGCACAGCACAGCTGCTCTGGCCCTCCACGCCAGCCCAACCTGCTCATTAGCCCAGGCTGGGGTCAGAGGTCGTGGCACCCGGAGCACAGCGGCGGGAGAGGCACAGCGGCAGCGCCATCCCAGCAGGCCCTGGGGTTGTGTTATTAGCACACAGTTTGCTGCCAGGAACCAGTTCAGGTCGTGAAGAAAGGTCTGGTCCTCCTCAGAGAATCCCCCCCACACACACATACATATACAGAAACACAAGGGCACACACACACACACACACACACACACACACACACACACACACACACACACACACACACACACACACACACATATACAGAAACACAAGGGCGCACACATGCACACAAAGGCTCAAGCAGCCTCTCAGCAGGTCCACGCTAGCACTCATCATTAATACACACAACAAACCCTTAGCCTCAGAATATTTATGGAGTACAATAGGCAACCTACTCTTACAACATGAGTGAACAGTGGACCCGTGACTCTGAAGTCCACATCAGGTTATGTGTCAGGATACTGTATCCACAGAATTATTTTCACATAGCCTGCGGTTCTGTTACATATTGTGAACAACCTCTAATGTCTAAATAAACATGTGATTAGAGGAGAGGCTTGGAGATACCCACTAAATGGATATAGTTTCTATATGCTAGAGATCAATCAAATTTTAGATTAACTGAAAATAGTATTCTCTTTAGAGGTCTTTTTACCCCTAATAGGCACTCTTCTTGTATATGTATAAACTAAGGAAGATGAGCTTTCTTTTCCCAAAAGGATAAGGCACTAAGTCAAAGCAGGAAAAAACTGATGACTACACAGCCAGAGAGGAGATGCTGTGTGAGAGCCGCGTTAAGATCATTCTCTCTCTTAATTAGACAAAAGCCAAGGAAGGGGGAAAGCTCACATCATAGTGTTTGTGTAATTCCCTTGTTTTCATTTAAGGTCACATACTGTTAGGGCACGTATTTTCAGTGTAGCATTGAGACAGTTGTTCTCTTAGAGATGTACATTATTTATTTACAGGACAACCCCTGAAACTAAATAACCCTTTTTAGAGCACATTACACTCAACCGGCTGACACAGAGACATTTTTAACAGGCACACACACACACACACACACACACACACACACACATGTATAAAGCCATAAACTCCCCTGAAGACATTTAAATTGCTAATCACTGAGTTTCGCCAACGTCACACAGACAATTAATTATTTACACGCATGTCCAGATACCATAATTATTTCAGTTTAATCAATTTATTCTTATTTCTAATCTCTTCAACCTTGATCATTAATCACTTTAAGCCAGCTATGTTTTACAAGAAATCATAATTACCATGGCCGTGCTCGTTATTGTAACGAGATCAAGGACATCAGAGGCAGGAGGGAGAAGTGCCGTTTGGAGGTTGTTGGGGTGGGGAGTGGGGGCCGTAGCTGCACGCTGTGGAAAGTAGGCCAAAGCCAACCCCAGGAGCTCCACGGCACAACGGCACGGACACAGAGGGGGCTCAGGTCCCCAAAATGCACAAGGAGGACTGCATCCGCATGCTCATATTAATGCTGCCATGTTCATAATGAGACCATGATTGATACTGAAATTTGAAGTTTATTTGTTGTCTTCTATGATTGAGGTAAGCGAGAGAGCCTTAAGGTGTTGTGGTGTATCTGGTGTGGGTCTGCACTCTTGGGAATGAGAGCGAGTCTATGCTGTGTGTGCTGACATGCTACACAAGACCTGCTCAAATGGTGGCTGCAAGAGTCCGAGACATTCAACCAGAGTTGCAGTCACTTGTTTGGTGTTTGGTTTGGAGCACACTACCAGAACCAGAGTAATGTAATCAAAATACACTCTGTGAACAGACCTTGAATGTGTGAGTGTTAGTGATGGAGTTTGTTTGTGTGTGGGTTCAGTTGTGTCGTGTAGTTAAGCAAGCAAAGAGCATGAATATATGTAGGTTTGTGTATGGCCATGGAGTTGAATGTGGGTGTGCTTGGGTAAAGTGAGGTGATGTGTTCTGTATGTGTCGTATGTGTGCATATGAATGAGGGGAGAGGCTGGGAAAGAGCAGGGAGCTGAGGGGGGGGGTCTCAGACGTGGGCCGGTCAGATCCGCTGTCGTCGCTCCAGTTTTAACCGTAACCCTCATCCCCTCTGACGAGCCGCGCCACTGTCAACACCTCTGACACACAGTTCAGACACACAGATGAAGAGAAACATGGGGAAAATAGAGTTAGCCAGAGCGAATGAAAGATGGAGAGACAGGGAGGGAAAATTCACAGCGTCCCAAAAACATCATGAAAATCAGCTGCAGCTGCGGGAAAGTCAATGTTTGCTCAAAGGAGCATTTAAATATACATGTATTCAGAGACCAGCGAGATCAAAGAGCAAAATTGATTGGCTCAATTCGTCCTCATGCCGACTGCCTTGCATAGTGGCAATCTGTGTGTGCGAAGAGGGATAGTTGACATTAGCTATAGGCCATAACCGGTGTTAACAGACCATATACCTCAAAGACAATATAGCCTTATCTATAGGCCATAACCTGTGTTAACAGACCATATACCTCAAAGACAATATTGCCATGTTTTTGATGGTGAATTTAATTTTCAAACGTCAGGCAACCACATTTGCACCACTGAGAATGCCAAGAGAGGTGTGGTGAGGTGGCAGACATGATGACCTGAAATCAGCCACAACAGAAATCTGGCACAGGTGCTGAAACTCCAGTGAGAGTCAATCAGCTGTCATCTCATCCATCACATCCCATCCAACCTATCACACGTGACAGATATGAATGGGCCCCTATCGCACGTGACAGATATGAATGGGCACCTATCGCACGTGACAGATATGAATGGGCACCTATCGCACGTGACAGATATGAATAGGCCCCTATCACACGGGACAGATATGAATGGGCACCTATCACACGTGACATATATGAATGGGCACCTATCGCACGTGACAGATATGAATGGGCACCTATCGCACGTGACAGATATGAATGGGCACCTATCACACGTGACAGATATGAATGGGCACCTATCGCACGTGACAGATATGAATGGGCACCAAAAGTTCCTTTGGTCCCTGGAATCGATGATGTTCAGGTTACTGATTGTGTTGTCAGAGACACATTTATTGTTTATATTTTATATTTATTATTTGTGTTATTACTCTTCATGATGAGCTGATGAACATCTTATTCTGGTCAAACTCTATACAGAAGAAGTAGGTGACATGTTTTCACGAAGAGCAGTTTCTTTTCTTTCAAGACGATTTCACATTCTTTATCATTGACATTGTGGTTCCTCATCTGTGACCTCATTAAACATACAACCGCTTTTTTAATACTGTGAATTTTACACATTTGTCGAGATGATGTGATTTTTGTAGGTCTTCCATTTGGATATATGACAAGGGCCATCTTTTGTGACTCCACATTGAAAGAAGAGCATCACCAGAGCACATGTCCATTTGCCACTTTAAATGCTCATGACAGAGGACACAGTTTGCAGGGTCAGTTACAGTACACAGCCAGTGCCCGACCAAAGCACTGGAAGTTATACTAACAGTTCTGAGGTCAGTCAGATGCCATGCCTCTCAGGGTTCTCTACACAAGTAACCAGCGCGATACAGGCTCTGGGTCAGTGGCTCACTATTCTCTTTGGGGCTCTCAGGCGGGATGACCGGCATGACACAGACCTGGGGTCAGCCAGTTGCTGTCCTTACCAAGCATCCCTGTAGCGGGTCACCGGCGGCCAGCACTCTCTCTCGTTATTCATCTCCATCTGACAGTCCATTCCTCTTCCTGTCAACACACTCAAACAGCCCCTCCACAATATTTGGCACAGGTCCTTCCCCAAGCCCCTGCGCCAGGACCCTGCAGAGTCCACCAACCTCTTTCTCTGCCCACCCACTGCCATGCGTGGCGGGATGTTTGGCTATTGGACATGCCAGGGGTGTGGTGTTTTATACCATCTCTCTATTGCTGTTTGGTGAAGACAAACACAAACAACAAACAACAAACAACAAAAAAACATAAGTGGGTCCTGGGTTCTCCAGGCCAGTGCAAAGGGTCCCCCTCACCTCTTGCTTTCCAGAGAGGTAATTACATAGTGGGCTTGCAGGCTCTGCCTGGCCTCCGCTGGCTCTTCTGGCTCCCCCGTCTCCCTCTGGAGTGGACAGGACGTGGCCCCTTTCATTAACACAGCGGCGAGCGGGCGAGCGGGCGGGCGGAGCGCTGGCCGTCGGCGTGATGAATGGCCCAGCCTTGTCCAGCACAGGAGCGTGACATGCAGAGGACACAGTGGGAGGAAAAGTCACAAATAAAGTGAGCCGAATTACCAGATAAAAATACCTGACAGATAGAGAGGTGCTGGAGGTGTGAGCGGCCTCACAGCTGCCGGCCTGGCCCCACTTTTGTTTGAAGGAAGACAAAAAAGAAACAAGATTCTGGGTTATCAGCCAGAGACCAGTCACCTACTTCAAGGACAGGGCACCAAAGTGTGAGAGAGTGGTCAGTGCTAGATTTCAGCCATTCAGACAGAAATTGGCCATTTTGGGAGCCGTTTTCCAGGTTATATTTTCGCTCTTTTTTAGCCTTACCTCACACGTGGCTCACAGACGGGTTTAAAGTGACACAGAGAGGCAAAGAAGGTGCAATTAGCAGTGGCTACATGAGGAAACCTGCTTTGATTTATAATTCAGTATGGCTCCTGGTGCTGGGGGATGAAAAAAACATTCCTCAGAATTAGACCAGCGACTGGCCTGTAGAGCGAGAGAGGGCAATTTGTGAGGGCTTTTGAGGTGCTTTAAGGGTGCATGTGAAGTAAAAAGGAGAGGTTGAGGGAAAGTCACGACAGAGAAGGAACGTGACCTCCATGCTGGGTGAATCTCCATGGGTGGTGGAGGACGGGAGGGAAGCAGGTCTTCCCTTCGGTGCATGTTGATATCGTACGGCCATTGAAGTCTCCAGTGGGAGCAGTATAACAGTCCAGCAGCCAAGTCATCCATTTAGAGCATTTAAAATCATTCTTTCCGAATGGCATGTAAATCAACGACTTTTAATGCCACTGTCCCACGTGAGCCATGGTCATGTACTTAAATTGATTATAATAAGTTGACCTGTGTTGAACTGAATTCAGCTGAGAGGTGCGTGGCCATCCCAGGATCTTCGCTGACAGTGAAGGCAGTTTAAGCAGCCGCACCCAGAGCAGCCCTCTCCGCTGATGAGGCTCTCCCCGGCAAGGGCTCGGCGCCCCCGGGAGGATAATGATCTGGATCGTCTTCTATTCCGAGGGCCTTCTAAAGCTAATGTGCTTATTTGACACTTTCGCACGGCATGATCCCTCACACGATAAATCCCCTCTGTTCCTGCTGATGGGTCCATTCACACCCGAATGAGAATCATGAGGCCCCTTTGATCACCGAGTCCCCTGTTAAGGTTTTAAACGTCTCAATTCCCGGCTATGTTTGTGCCGTAGCGTTTCTCGCTCATTTCCTGTGCCCCCCTCCGCCCGCCCCCCGCCCCTGAGCTGAGGAGTCAACTCTTCCTCCTCTCTTCCTCTTCTCTTCCCAGCACCAGAAAAAGTCTTTCAAGTTTTCCTCGGGACCGCGTAACAGCCATAAGCCCCTAGATTTTGTTTCCCCCCGTCTTTGTCAAACCCGTTGCCAAATATAAAAAGGGCCAATAAGCTGGGTCTTCTCCACCAGCTCTCTTGGTAATCCTCTGCTCCTTCACTTTCAAAAGGAATCAATGCGGAGGTTGTTAGCGGGTGAGCTGCACTGCGCTCATTTGTTTAGGAAGTTACTAAAAGTGGAGTGACAATCTTCCCATATCTCTCAATTTGCACCTGTGGGAATGGGCTTTTCTTACGGCTAGCATCCAGCTCTTCACATACAAATACACAACATATGGCAGACCACCAATCTATATCAGGAGCAACATGCATGCAAGCCTCATCAGTAGGACAAAAATCCGACTGTACTTCAGCATTCGGAACAGTCATTCTGGTGAGAGATAGGGAGGGAGCCCTCCCTTATTTTACTGTGAAAAAATGTATTATAGAGCAGGTTGCAGGATCTGCCAACCACCTTGGCTAATGTCAACCGACCGAAGCTTGAAGCAGTGGGGTGGTATGTTCCACTACAGCCCTCCAGCCCTGGGTCTAGCTCCATAATTAATATGTTGTTGTATCAAAGTTGATGCGCTCGCCTCTCGAAATGTCCCCCCACGCCGCCCACCTTATTGAAGGCCTGACCTCCAAGCAGCTGAAGGTTGCTATGGAAATTTGGCTCGCCCCAAGCGAAAACATCTGCTCCCCTTGCGGGGCGGGACGCACGGACCCCGCAGCTCAGCTGGGGCCACAGCCCAGCGCGAGAGCCCTTCCCCTGTCCTCACACGCTGACCCCAGCATTTATAACCAGCCCAGCAGCAGAGGCAGGGCGTGTGTGCGGTGCTATAGGCCCCACCACGCAGCTCCATCACCGGGCCCCTTCCTCCACCCCCAGCCTGGTCACTCCACACGCTGAGAGGACCACGCCTGTCTTGTCATCCTCGGTGCCGCCTGTCGAGAGCTGAGAGTTGAGAGGCGATGGGGGATAGGCAGAGGAGGAAGAGGAGGAGGAGGAGGAGGAGGAGGAAGGCATCTGTGGTGCTCCCACAAAGCGGTGACTGTTGGGGAGCTGACAGAAGCATCTGTCATCCACCCTCAGCCTTTATACACTCACCCGCTGTCCGAGGCCCTGACTGCCTCACTTTCTCGCGCTCTCTCTTTTTTTCTCTCACTCTTGTTTGCAGTGTATCTGTCTCTCTCTCCTCCCCTCCCCTCCCTCCCTCCCTCCCTCCCTCCCTCCTACCCCACCACAGCCACGAATCTGAAGCTCTCCTGCGCCTCCCTGAGAAAAGCTCTTGTATCTCCACCTTCCACAAGCACACAAACCAGGCATGAACGCCAGTCAATCAAATCCACTTTCTCCTGCCAGCTAAAAAAACATGCAGAATTTCCCCGCTTCAGAACATCATTTTACATTTACCACACTGTCTCAATTTCTGTTTGTTGTGAACCAGCTTATTTCTGTGTTTGATCTGAATCTGAATTAGATTAAATTACAAACACAAATTGACAAAGACTGAAGTATGATTCTGGAGGTATAGACTGATTGACCTTCAAATAAAAAACATCAAATGTTTGTTAAATGTAAGCATCAACATTGAAGCAACATTACAACATTGCAACATTACAACACTGCCTGACAGAAAGAAAAGCAGGAGAACATGTTGTGGCTTCTAATGGAGGTGCTGACCTGCCTGGCGACCACTTTATCATTCTCCAATGGCACCCCCACCCCCCAATGTGCTGTAGGGTTGCCAGCAACAGAGGGGAAGGATGCCAATCGACACAAACACACCGACGGCTCAAGGACACCATCGCTCACTCAACTTTGGGAAGGTGCCCTTGAAGAGGACAAGATCGGGGGATTCTTCACCCGACAGACCTCCAAGACCTCCTGGACACAGGGTGTATTTATGTGCATGTCTGTGTCTGTTGGGGTGTGTGTGTGTGTATGTGTGTGTGTGTGTGTGTGTGTGTGTGTGTGTGTGTATTTGTCATAAATTCATATGAATTCACATAAATGAAATTCAAGTGCAGGGGTGCTTTTGTTATTGGCAGAACAATGCATTTACATTCAACAAATGTATTTTTTTCAACTTCCTTGTTTTCAATTTATACTGGTATTCCATATATATTCAAAGAAAAACGTATTTTCTCTGAAACCTACTGATAGATGATACACTACTATGAATCATAACACAATACACCTACTGACTTCAAACTGAAAGGACTGTGGGGCTTCTGAGTCATTCTGATTTTTAATGTTTTTGATATTCTTCATTCGTTCCTGTATGAAACTGTGTGTTTACATCCACCAATTCTGAGTCATTTTGAGGTTGTCATTCATAAGTTGAGGGGAGAGCACAGTGAGTGCTGGGTGTTTATTTGGAACTGACTAAGCTTAAATAAGTCTAAATTCCTTTTTCCAAGAATATTTCAGATTTTCCACCCCAACGTGGATGTGCCACCTTCCCCCGACATAAACTATAGTCCCCTCATACTCAATATGGGTGCCAGTCAGTGTCCACAACGAAAAGGACAGAAGTGCCAGGCTTTCTATGTTAGCACATCAATCAAACAGCGCCTCCGTCTGTTCCCAAGTCCTAACTGCAGTCATACATCACAGAGGCTGGGCCACTGGAAGGACCCACAGCAGATGTGCCACACACTTTAAAAGTAAGTCAGTAGAAAATGAACTGGAGAGAAAGTGTACATAAAAGAGAAGTAGAGAGAGGATGCTAGAGAGTGAGACAGCATGAGAGAGGATGCTAGAGAGTGAGACAGCATGAGAGAGTGAGACAGCATGAGAGAGTGAGACAGCATGAGAGAGGATGCTAGAGAGTGAGACAGCATGAGAGAGTGAGACAGCATGAGAGAGGATGCTAGACAGAGTGAGAGGGAAAAGAAGAGGACAGTTAGATGCGGAGGACACAGGACACCCAGGCCCCAGAGAGAGTGACTGTGAATGAGATACCATGCCAACTACTCGTCTGTCGAGGTGAAGGGTAGATGCCTGATTACCAACTCTAGACATCCGCCTGAGCGAGACCCCCACAGTGCTGGCCCCTGTCCAAAAGAGGGGTCTCACCCCACAGGCTGGGCGGGGAGTCCTCCCTGGGCCAGACCGCTCTTGGCTCCATGAATGCCCTCGCCAGGGACCCTCGCGGCTGACATGGCCTGTCCTTCACACCGATCACATGCCCCTATTGTCTTACCCCTCTCTGAGACCAGTATGTGTGTCTTCTTGCACACACACACACACACACACACACACACACACACACACACACACACACACACACACACACACACACACACACACACACACACAATTCCCCTTTAAGGTGTACTGCAAGGTACATTAAGATGATGTTGCTAATTATTGCAATATTCTATCATCACTGCAATTAGCATAGTAAATACAAAGACTTCTAACCTTTGTTATTCACGTTCAGAACCATTTTGTGTAAAACCCCATCTAGAGTGAGAGAGAGAGAAGGGGAGGGAGATATATATACAGAGAGAGAGAGATTTGGTTATAAAATATTGCTATAATTAATTATACACTGTATTTCTTTTCTCGTAACAAGTATTCATAATGAAACGATTATGTGCCACCACTAGAGGGAGCTAAACGACTGAATTCCTCCCAGCTTTAGCACATCTGCTTTGTGAACATTGTATTTTTCCCACCAGATGGCACCCTTGTAAGAACTTGTATGAAGTCCTTGAAATATGTAACTTTTGTTTTGTTTTGATGTTTTGTCGTTACTGTTGTAGGATGTTTGATTAGTGATATAGTAATTAGCATTTGCATTTTACAATTGAAATTTAGAATGTAGAGGCTTAAACACTTATAATAGGAAGTATAATAATAACAGTGCTTGAATACTTTAAAATATGCTACCGTGTAGAACGAACAAAATGCATCGGTGCGTTGTGGATAAGACTATTTCTAACCATTAATGGTAAATTAATAATGTCGGTAATGAATGGCTAGGATGCTTAGAATGTATGTTCCAAGCCTGAACGACCGTCTAAAAGTTTAGGCCTAGCGTCCCTGTTGACATGACGCAGTCATGAGCATGACACAGTCGCGATATTTCTCCATAACACTGGTCATTTGTTTCCACTGTCGCGCTATGAACATGTTTATGTTTCTGTATTATTCATTTAATGTAACAACGTAAAGGAAAAAGTGTGTGTTTGAACTTACTTTCTCCCCCCCATTTCAAATCTCAATTGGTACAGTCTGTGTTCGGCTGCGCGGGAGTAGAGGCTGCTAGTGGAAGGGGTTGCTGCCTGGCTGTGTTGCTAACGAGTAAGGCTAATTCCGGTAAGCATGGTGTCTATTATTAAGATATCTTACAATGTGAATGTGGTAGACATGCTTCCATCATACAACTAGCTTCATGGCTCACTTCAGTCACCTTGCCAAGATGTGCCATAGCAATTTGACAGCAGAGGTCATAGTTAAAGCTCACCAGCAGGTTTGTCTGCTGAAAATGCAAACCGAGCTGCTAACTACTGAAACCGAATGTATCCATTGAAATGCACGGGCAGCTCGGACTTGCTTGATACAGCTGCCACCACGTGAACGCAGCCAAGGAGTATTGTGCAGTCATGCTGCCTGGTTGCTTTTAAAATAGCACCAACAAATCGTGGGTGAATACACGTTTTATTTGTTTGTTTGCATTGCATGGGGGAGGGGTCAGCGGACACCACCGTGACCCCTCCACACCCCAAAAGGTTTGAGTTTTCCTCACGCGCTTAATGTTTGGCTTCAATGCATGTCAGTGAAGTTTCAAAGTTACAGTGTTGATGCAGTTCGTTTTCATTTTTTCTTTTTAAACCATCTATGTTGGCGTGATTTATTATTAGGCTTATTTTGTTTAACTAAAGAATATACTTTGAGCATGAAATAATTATACTAAAACTTGTATAATAATACTTAAAAATGTTTGTCACATTCAAGGTCTAAACCTCATATCAGAAGAAAAACATGACACGGGATTTCAAACCTGGTGACTTGATCTTTGCAAAAATGAAGGGTTATCCCCATTGGCCAGCAAGGGTAAGCACTGTGCATTAGACTCATGTCTCTCTCATAACCACTTAATAGGAGTAATGTTGAACAATCAGTCAGTATTGGGTGTGTAAATAAAAGCATGCCTTTCAGTGATGTGACACATCTTACTTTTTTGTTCTCTGTAAATTCGTTTGGCAGATCGATGAAGTTCCAGATGGAGCTGTTAAACCAGCCAATATCAAATTTCCCATCTTCTTCTTTGGCACCCATGAAACGTGAGTTCACCTCTGAGCCGTCCTGCAAAAGAAAGCCTACTGCTCCTGAGGGGCCTGGCTAGCGGCATCTGATGGATTGTCATTTATAATATAGCGGAGTAACACGGATGTGCAGTAGCATCTGATGGATTGTCATTTATAATATAGGGGAGTAATAGGATGTGCTGTAGGATGGGAAATCTCCAGCAAAATAGGTTATTTCATCAACTTCAGCCTGCTAATTTGTCAACATATCTCGAATGGCTTTCCTTTGTCATTTTCTTTGTTGTAGGGCATTCCTTGGTCCCAAAGACATATACCCATATCTGCCCAACAAAGACAAGTATGCCAAACCCAATAAGAGGAAGGGCTTCAATGAAGGCCTGTGGGAAATCGACAACAACCCAAAGGTGGAGCTAGATGGAGAGAGGGTACATGTTCAGTTTTAGTCTAAAGCAGAGACACTCCTGCACCTCCCACTCCCCACTGCTCTACATGGTGTCCGCCTTTTGACACGCATGAGAGCCCCTCTCGATTAGCTGAGCTGAGATTTGACAATGCCCTCAATTTTTAAACATAAAAAAAATGATGTATTTCTTTTGGATGGGTATGGTCTCAAAATCTTCTTTACTTTGTCAGATGATGTCGGCTGAGTCAGCGGAAGACAAAGACTCAGACAGCGGCCCCGAGGGAGAGGATGAAGGCGATGATGGGGAGAAGGGGAGGAAGTCCTCGGTGGGTTCTTCTCGCTGACTTTGCACATCCAAGTTGTGGTGTTTCTGTGATCCTGATCTGTTTACCCACCCTGAAAACTTCTTTCAAACCCCAAGGTTAGGTGCCTCTCAGTGCAGGTCTTCGGGGCAGGGTGACCTCCGTGGCTGAAGTCCTGCCACTGAGCCTGCCGGCGGAGCAGCAGTGTACTGCTGCTGGGTCCCTTTAGCGAGCTAGGCCCTGTGTTTAACACCTGCACCGTGGGCCCTTTGTGTTTGGTGTCTTTGGCCCAGGTGTCTGGCAGTGAAGCGGGTCAGGAAGAGGAGGAGGATGAGGAGGAGGAGGATGAGGAGGAAGGGGAGATGGAGGTGTCAGGGCAGGGGCCCCTGTTGGAGGAAGTACGTACTGTCCACTGCATGAGGGGATGCGGTGGCCGCTGGAAAGATTTGGTTCTGGTTTAAGTTATGATGGGGGGTGAATGGGATTGGGAATTGCATGTGGTGTTGGAAAGTTAAGCTGCTTTTGGATTCTTCATTTCCCATATGGTTTCTATTCCTGTGGCAAAGCCACCTGGACGTGGTAGTGTTGATGGTGATGACGAAGAGAGGGATATTCACCCTTTGGTTCTTCCACTCCTCTGCTGCTATCCCCACTATATCCTCTTTGGAGAGGCATTACACCTCTCTGCAGTAGGCAGGCTGGTCAGGGCTTATCTCTTATCTTTCCCCCAAGAGGAGAGGTCTCCAGTGCAGAGAGGTACAACTCCTAGTGCTTGATATGTCCACATGTTCACACGAACCATAGGACCAGTGGAATGAGTGTGCTAACTCACTGTCACCACAATCACAAGGTCAACATCAGATGATGTCCTTACACTCTTTGTTTGTGACGTACTTCATAACATGATGCGATGCTATACTGGGTGTGGTATTATGAAGGAGAAGGCCAGACATTTGTTTGGTCAGTTTTATTTTGGACTTATGATGCCTTACCTCAGCAGGAAAAAAAATCTCAAGACTGCATGCACTTTTCTCAGTAACACCATTTCCCAGATATGAGTTCAAAATGTGTAGAGTTTTTTTGAATAGCTGATATTTGTGAACCTGGTAAATTAATAAATACATATTTGTCCCCTTTAAGGAATCAACAGACACCCCATCCAAGCCAAAAAGAGGACGAAAGAAAAAGGTAACCCTATTCATCAGGCATCTGTGTGATCAGAACTTCAGTACTGGCCCACATGGCTCCACTTAATCTTCTGCTCGTCCTTTCTCAGAGTGAAACGGAGCAGGACTCTGAAAAAGAGGAGGCTGCTGCCAGTCCTACTTCAAGTCCACCTGGTAAGGCAATGCACCATCACAGCTCTCATATCAGACTACCGTTACAACAGTTACCACTGTATGTTGAGTGAGTGTGTGTGTGTGTGTGTGTGTGTGTGTGTGTGTGTGTGTGTGTGTGTGTGTGTGTGTGTGTGTGCTTGCCTGTATTTTATAGGTGGAGACACACCTGCGCCTAAGCGTCGTGGCAGGAAGCCCAAAGCAGAGAAGTTGCTCCTCCTGCAGCAGCAGCAGCAGGCATCACAAGACCCCCACGGATCAGGAAGTGACATGTAACCAGCTTTCTCTCATCACCACCAGTACCACTGTGTGTGTGTGTGTGTGTGTGTGTGTGTGTGAGGAGGCGGGGGGGGGGTGTGGTGTGTGCGTGAGAGAGTTTTGTTGTTTGGTAACGGAAATAGGTGTGTTGTGGTTTTATGTGACAATATTGTCGTTGATTAAGTGGTTTGTGGAGTGTGTGTGTGAGGGGGGGGGGGGGGGGGGGCATTTTTGTGAGATTCATTAACTCACACACTTGTTTCTGTGTGGTGCCGACTTAACAGGGACACCACTGCAGATTCTGAACGGAAAAGGAAACGAGGATCTGACGACAAGAGCAAACACCAGGAGGAGGATGAGAGGAGGGCAGATGGCAGGAAGAGAAAGGAGGAGGTGAAGAAGGAGCCAGAGGCCAAGAGAAGGAAGAACGCCAAGGATGAGAGCTCATCTGACTCTGAGGATGAGGAGGTAGACATGAGCACCGCAGCAGTCCTCTTCCGATACGCAAGTGAATATGTGGAGAGAGTGAGAGTGAGTGTGATGACCTTTACTTGTGTTCCTTCCCCCCCCCCCCCCCCCCTGTAGAAGAGGAGTGGACCAGGCAGGAAACGCAACCCACTGAAAGCTCAGCAGAATACTGCAGAGTCGGACAAGGACGACCGCCGCCGCAAGGCAGACGAGACCAAAGAGTGAGTCTAGGCCGCCGCCCGATCTCAGTTCAGTGGGCTGGAAATGGCAGTGCTGAAAACACTTCAAGGATCACAGAGAAAGATGAGAGGTCTTGATGAGGGCGCCATCACATATTCTTAGTCTGTGGGATGGTTTCTTGCTTAAAGAGAGAAGTACTTAACGTTAAGATTGGAGTGGTGTTTCATCAGGTGTTCTGGGTGGAGGCCTTCCGGCTGCTTCTGCTGCTTTTGTCAGTGATGAGACTGTCCTGTCCACTTGTTCTGTTTCTCTCTGTAGATTAGGAAAAGAAGATGGAAAGAAGGATGAGCGGAAAGGAGACCGTAGGAAAGGTGAATTTCAGAAGTATTTCTCTGGTTGGGAGCTGCCAAGGTTCTTGTGCATTTCTGAAAGAGTTGCACCTCATTTGACCTTGAATGACTCGTCTCGTATGCATGCGTGTGTGTGCTTGAAGTTCTTATCCCCATTTTTCATTTGTGTCAATATGTTTCACACAATCCAGAAATGTCTACAGAGCAACGTCTACAGAGATTGCATGGAGAAATCAAAATCTCTTTGAAGATAGACAACCCTGTGAGTTTCTGAGTCCAGTCATTTAAAACGGTATCTTTTTGAGAGTTAACTGTTTAAAAATAGGCCTGTCCTTTCCTCTCACCAGTGCCTGGGGCTGCTCTGGAATGAATGAAAAACTCCCTCTGTGTATGTCTGGCGTTATGCTTGCCTAGTCTTGGTGTGTGACCGTTTGTGTATTAGAGAGACAGAGAAACTGTGTGTTTGTTCCTTTATGAACTGAAGTGGTATTTGCTAAAGCGTTCAGCACCCTTATAATGCTTATCCCCAGGATGTGAAGAAATGCCTGGTTGCGTTGGACGAGCTGGGCTCTCTGCAGGTCACCACCCAGCACCTACAGAAGCACAGTGATCTGATAGCCACCCTTAAAAAGGTACAGACTCACAACAGCTTCTATTCAACCCCATTCCTTCTGAACTCGTGCGTCACTCTATCCCATTGACTAACTCACAGGCACTCTCTACAGGGCTGAAATATGCCCTGCCTCGTAATTCTCTCTATGAAACTTAATTTAAAACTTCCCTCAGATCCGCAGGTTTAAGGCCAGCCAGGACATCATGGACAAGGCCTCCATGTTGTACAACAAGTTCAAGACCATGTTCCTGGTGGGTGAGGGAGACTCTGTGCTGAGCCAGGTTCTCAACAAGTCTCTGGCTGAGCAGAGGCAGTTTGAGGAGGCCAAGAAAGGAGCACTGAAGAAAGCTGAGCAAGCCAAAGAGCAGAGCATAGGTGAGGAGGCCACGAGGCAGCCCTGTCAGGGGCATTACACTACAGCCCTGTCAGGGGCATTACACTACAGCCCTGTCAAGGGCATTACACTACAGCCCTGTCAAGGGCATTACACTACAGCCCTGTCAGTAACATCACATTAAACTACAGCCCTGTCAGGGGCATCACATCACACTACAGCCCTGTCAAGGGCATCACATCACACTACAGCCCTGTCAAGGGCATCACACTACATTTTATGTCAACCATTCTTCTCACCTGAGGTTTTTTTTTTTTTTTTTTTAAAGTGACATCCTTTAATGGCATCCTTGTCAGAAAGCATTTCATTCAATATAAATGTAAATGCTCCCACTGTCATTACTCTGTGTCAGGTTTTTGTGTCACAATCATTGAGAGTCTTCTGATGTTTTTCGTGAACCACAGAGGGACAGGTTGTGAATGGAGATTCCAGCCCAGAGGTGAAGCAGCACGAGACCGAGCAAAGCAAAGCGGCTGAAGAGAGTCAAGCTGTGGAGAACAGGTCAGGGTTTTTTTTTTCTAGTTTTCCCCTCAGCTTGGTTGTGCTAGACTGTATTTCAGTTAAGGGTTTTTGGTGTATAGACTGGAAACTGAGAAGCACCTAGTCCATGAGGTTTTTGAGTGACCAGTCAGCGAGCTATGGGGTGTGGGTTTGCTAGTGAGCATAGTTATCTGTAAGTGTCAGGATGTGTACTGAGTTCTGAAAATTGACCTTAAGACTGTTAATCCATCTCTCTTCTCCCCCCTAGTGCTCCAGTAGCCCAACAGGAATCTAGTTGAAACAAACTGCTTCTGTTTTGATGAAGAAGAAGAAGAAGAAGAAGAAGAATCGGCCTTCAGGGATCTTCCAGGCACCTGTCACCCTCCAGCACTAAGAGTCTCCACTGGGATCACAGCTCCTCTCGTCAAAGACTAGTTGAACAGGGTTTCATCCTCAGCATCGTCTGTTTGCACACGTCTGAAGTTCCCTGACCAGCCCCAAAAAGATTGAGATATCTGAGAAATCTGTCCCAAGTTTAAGGAATTTGATGTTAACCCTTCAGCATGGGAGTTTATTAGGAATTCTAATATAAAAATTGCGGTCCTCAACAACGTAAGATTTTAAGATTCCATGTTTTATTTGATTGGCCTAGATATTCATTATTCAGAACGTCCAATCTATTCTTCAACATTCTAAACACACTGGCATGACGGTACCTGCTGAAGGGTTTAAAACAGTGATAGTCACCCTTATGTTATGCTGAATGTGCGCCGAAGTTTAACAGTTTAAAAGTCACTCAAAGGTTATGCACATATCTTCTCCTCTTTGTGCCTTTTTGTTTTATTGAAAAAAAAACTGCATGATCTTGACATTACAGAAGTAGTTTGGACCATTTCAGTTTGGACCATTTTGCAGTTTTTGTAAGTTTTGAAGTGAAATCCGTCACTGACATTCCTGGTCTGTACCTTTGCCTCTTTTTCTGGTCACTGGATATCTCAAATTTGACTTTCCTTGCCATGATGTCCAACCTGCTATACAGGGCCAGTTAGTTGTATGTATGTTAGTGAAATAGTCGGATGGTGTTAACCCTCATAGTGTATTGAACTGTTTATCTGCCTGTGGTTCATCAATGTATGATGTGTTTTCTTTCCTAGTGTAGATGTACATATTTGTTGAAGTACTCTGAGTCTCAGAAGTGCTACTAGGTAGGCGTGCCAAAGTTCACTTCACCAAGGAATTGCTTGTTTTGTCTTCATTCAGATTGTGTCATGTCAAGTTTTTTTTTTACAGCTCATCCATTTTACTGGCATTCATGTACTGTAAATAAGAGTATTTTTGTGCCTGTCTTAAAGAGGAACACTTTTGTTCTCACTAATAAAGCAGTGGTTACAGCTCAAGCTGAAGAATGTGCTTTTTTCCCTTAGTGGATTATTGGGGTAGTAAAGTTGTATTTTCTCTGGAGCTTTACAAGATTGAAACACAACATTTCTTTTTTATGGTCTGAACAAAGAAAACAAACTGGAGTTCATCACGGCAGTGATATTACTGTTTTCTATCAACAGCCTCATTTATACAGTATGTTTTTCAGTCCTCATAAACTACCAAAATTATATTATTGTAAAGTATAGTGTATCTAGTCCCCAGTGGACATTTGCCATTGGAAAAGTCAACAATACTCCATCTCCACTCCAACACTCCTTCAGTGCTGCTCCCAGCAGAGAGCTCCACAAAGAGCTTGCATGCGCGGGCTAAAACTATGGATTGAAAGGCAGATCCTTCTTTCCCAGAACCTAAAAGGGAATTTGAGGAGAATTTGGAGAAGACTACATATCGAATGATATATTTCCTAATGTAATTCAAAATGTAGCTCTTCTCAAAGGGGCTTTATATGACATGTTAAGGTAAGATGTGAAGACTGACATGAAGACTTTCTGATTATGCTCGATTTTATAATCAGGTTTTGCTGCGTTTGGTTGGTCACTGGAGAAGTGTTCATATAAATAATTTTTCAGCAACAAAACAAACAATAAATTAATCATTCTAGAGATTTAGCACTACCGGTAGCTATCTGACAGGCTAGTAGACAGGCTTGTTTCGGGTTCTTGAACTTCGGATCTTGCTCATGGTACTAAATTAGCTAAACATTTTTGCCAAGTTATTTACTTCTCGTGATTTTGGAGCATGGTTGGATTCATTTTCCCGTCTCAATGAGGAAGGCGTCTCTATTATTCTGAAAGTTCTACGACATATCCCCTGGACCCCATTCCAACCACCCTTTTCCAGTCTATCTCGTCTACAGTTTCACCTGTCGCATGCCGTCAATGCTTCCCTCAGTTCGGGAAACTTTCCTACACTATACAAACAAGATTGGGTTACTCTTTTGCTTAAGAAAGTTTCGAGTAACCCTTCTGTCATGCAGAATTATAGACCTGTCTCCCTTCTTTGTCAAAGATTCTTGAGAAGGTTGTCTTCAAGCACGTTTCCGAATTTCCGGTCTCAGAATAATTTGCTAGATCCTCAGTTTGGTTTTAAGAGTGGTCATTCTACTGAAACTGCTCTTTTACTGACTGAGCATAGGCCTTCGCTACTCTCAATGCTTCAGTCATCAGTTCTGATTCTACTACAATTGCCAGCAGCCTTTGCCACATTGAACCATCATGACATCCTCCTCTCTACGCCATCCAAATAAGCAATTCAGGGAAAGCACTCAGTCGGTTTGAATCGTACCTCAGTGGACATTCATTCAGTGTGTCATGGCAGGGACAAGTGTAAACATCTCACCAACTGCACTAGTGTACCTCAAGGATTCATACTTGGGCCCCTCCTTTTTTCTATTTACACCACTTCCTTAGGTGAGAGCATTTTTTCCCCAAGGGTTCTCCCATCACTGTTATGCGGATGACCAACTTATTGTCACTGTTATGCGGATCAACTGCACTTGTCTTTCTCCCAGGATGACTCCACGATATGGGCTCTAATTTCTGCATGCCTTAGTGATATTTCAGCTTGGGTGATGGATTGTCACCTTCAGCTCAACCTTTCAAAAACTGAAATCGTATTCACAGCCAACCGGGCTATCCAACAAAATATGTTAACATCCACCTCAGTTCATTTTCATTGCCCCCAACTAAATAAATATGCACGGAACTTGAGAGTTATATTTGATGACCAATTTCATTTTTCTGAGCATGTAGCTTGTCAACAGTTCCCCATTCTCACCACCTGGGTTGGTAATCGGAATGTGGGTGCAGTCAATAGCCCCAATTACTCCCGGAAAACTCCCATAAAATCCAGCTGTTTTCTCTCTCCTTGGTTCAAAGTGTATATACTGAGCCTTTAAACTTGCAATTGCCTTGGACACTCTGCTGACAATTCTGCAGACTGTGGATTTATGAACTCCGAAAAGATCCCCATCAACCATCTGAAAACACCCTGCAGTGAGAGTTCCTCTCACTTCCATGCTTGATTGCTGGTCCAACCTTCCCATTGAGGTATATGATGGACTCCTTTGTGAATCTATACCGCTGTGAAAACTCGCTGTTGTCATAAAATTCAATTGGGTTTAGCCTATCTCTAATTTTCCTGCGAGCAACTCTTTCCTCTAACCCCATCCAGCGAAGATATGCAACCATGTTGTCAATAAAACATAGATAAACCTTCTCCAGGGGTGGTTTAAATATAACTGCTAACCTAGGTTTAGACTAGGTTTTAAATGACTGGTACAAGAGATTTAATTTTAATCTAGATTTAAATGGAAATTAAACAGAGATTGCCAAAGGGTTAGATTTACCCAGGATTAATTGTAAACTAAGGTTAAACTAGGTTTAAAGGTTGGTGCAACTGGATTAAAAGACAAACCTGGTTTAATCCTAGTTTAAGAGTTATTCCTTGTTGGTGCAACCCAGCCCTAGTCTCTTAAAGGGGCAGTACAAGTTCACGTACTCAGTATGTTCAAATAACAAGATTAAGTATAAACAAGATAGAAAAGATAGATATAAAACAAATCAGAAAATGGTGAAATTTCATGAAATAAATGCAAACAAAATAATACATTTTTGACTCATATGCTCATATTTCTGCAAAAGAATTGCTGAAGTTTGAAGCTGTCGTATGTGTACAGAATGTGTTTGTGTTTTGTATACTGTAAACTGTTGTTAACAGTTAATATATTGTTCATAGTTTGAAGTTAAAAAGTTTGAAATTGTATTTTGAAGCCAAGTGTTTTGTATTTATTTATATTTATAGTATACTTTAAACTTAATATATTGTTCCATTTGAAGAAAAAAAAATGCGCCTTGGCAATAAAAAAAAGTTATGTCGTCAATCGTCGTTTTGTGCTTTTTATTTTAATTTGCTTTGCTCGTTACCCGTCAATGAACTTAGGGCCTATTGTCTGAAGTAATTATTTTACTCAACGACGTCAATGCCAATAGGAACTTGACTCGACAGCGAAGTGAGGATTGGTGACACTTTAATTAATAAATAAAATATATTTGTCAATGTATGTACATATTTACTCGTAATAAAAAAAATAGGTATGGGTCCTCTCAATGTAAACAAAATATTATCAAATCAAAAGTGAATAAAGCAAAAAGTGAGACTTAGTTGAAAACTCCAGGATCCACATAGACGTAAGCCTGGAAGTCATACAGCTTATTCCCCTGGGCATCATAATGGAGCATGCGGAAGCATTTATCACAGAACAGGCAGGGGTCCATGGGAGCCAGACGGTCATTGGTGGTGATCCATCTGGGGATATTGAGGAAGAGCCACAGTCAACAAGTAAGCAATCTGTAAAATATGACAAATCCAGCACCAATACTGTGCATGTGGGCCTCACCGGCTGATGTACAGGTGGCACACACAACACTTCCGCGTCATAACTCTGTGCTTGTGGCTGAGCAGTGGGTACAGTGTCCTGTCTCTGCAATCGTCGGGATGGATCAACCTGTCAAAATTTGATTTGAAATCCAGTTATAAAACATGTGTAGGAATATTTTTGTATGAATAAGTAAGGATTTACAGGATACCCAATGAATTAGTTTAAGGTTTAGATTTGGGCTAGATTTAGATGGAGTTTACAAGTTGACCGTTGGAATTTGAAATAAGAGGGTGTGACCCCAGGGGGGCACTGTGGCGCAAGCCCCCCATTTACGGGCTTCATTGCCCGCGGGGACACAGGTTCAAGTCTGGCCTGATGTCGTTTCCCGGTCCTCTCCCCACCTCTTCTCCGCCTTGCTTCCTGTCATACAACTTCACTGTCCTGTCCAAATAAAGGCATAAAAATCCCACTATGAAGCTTAAAAAACAAAAACAGGGTGTGACCCCAGTTGACCCAAGGGAGAATAATTGGTGTGTTATTTAGATACGGATCGGCCTCTGATTTGATTGGGGTCAGACGGGAGGTTACATTTTAGTGGCTGAAGGGGTCAACCAAACAGGGCATAGGTGGGAGGTGTTAGATAAACTTTAAAATGATGTGGCGCAGGTTTATCCTGTAGATCCATTTCGAAATCCATCTCTGTTGTGGCTTAAATCCTACAATAAATTCTGTTGAGAACATCACATCCTGGTTCGAATTGCTGATTGAGGATTGCACTGGAATGCAGTAATAGATGCAACACATGCCAAATTCCCCTTACGTTCAGAAAATTATCTGTAGGACAAGTTCTAACATCTACCCCAAATAGTTTTCAATTACTTTCAATGCCATTCTTCCGGCTGTGTTTGTAAGATGGCTTCAGGGACAGTGGGACAAACGGCTGAGTTTTTGGGGGTTGCAGACGTGACGGAAGGAGGAATGTTAATAAAGAGGAATGTGTAATTTGGAGGAGACAGCGGTGGAACAAAGGACCAGGTGCATGGCCAGTTGTTATCTGATCCATGCATTAAAGACTCCCATCTTAAAAGTGTTGAGAATGTTGATTCAGGATTCAGGTATTGGCAAGATTAGGGAAAACCTCCTTGTGGTCAGAGATGGAGGAAGAAGGTGAGCAATATGGTAAATTAGCAGCAGGACATCAGGGAAGGGTTCTTCCAGTTGTACAGACTACCATATATAATTGAATACATAAACACAGTCTTGATTACTCTTCATGATCAAACCATTTTTCTTTTTAGCTTTTTGACAGCACCAACGCCAAGCATCTTTGGCATCTCTGGCATCTCTGCTTAAACTCACTTCACAGACTCCTTAAGTAGTTTATTCTATAAAAATGCCATCATGTGCCAATGCCATCTTAGTAACACCCAGCCTAAAGCAAGTTTGGAGACACCAGCTGGCATTCCAGGTTTTACTCTCAACTTTGGAGTCAACCAAGTTTAGAGTTAAGCTGGTGGCAGTATTGCAGTATGGAGTTTTGGTCTAAAATGGTTGAGATCAGTTGGTACTGATAAACGCTTGCCAACATGCTAACCGGTGTCTTTTGGTGATATAATTGTCAATGTTGGGCTGTGAAAGCTTTTTCCTGAGGTGTTCCGGCCCAGAACACAGAACTAGCCTACATAGTGAATACATCCTGGATGGCTAGTGGGAATAACACATATGTGTGTGTGTGTGTGTGTGTCCTTCGCATGAGGCATATACCATTCAAATTAATTTGAAGATGACGGCAAAACTAGCTGCCTATAAAAACATATCTCAGAAAGTGGCAAATTGTCGCATAATATTGCTTTAAGATGAGCCTGATAACTTGATAAGGGAAACCTTTAAAACCGACCACAAAGAAATCAACAGTGCTATACAACACTATGCAACAACTTGACACTTTTTGAGGTATGGTTTTACAGGCAACTAGTTTTGGTACTATCCTCAAATTCATTTTGATTGCATATGGTCATGTGAAGGACAGATAAACACCTGTGTCTTTCCCACTAGCCATCCAGGATATGCACTATGTAGTTCTGTGTTCCGGGCTGGAACAACCTGCAAAAATGGAAGAAAAGCTTTCACTGCATGACATTGCCAGCTATACTGCCACAACACCAGTTAATGTGTTGGCACGCTTCTATCAGTGGGAACTGGGCTGTTGGTGGTGTTTGCAAGGTTTTTGCATGCCTTTAAGGTAGTTAGTGTGCTAGTTTTGGAGCAGAACTACTTATTGCTGCTTTAAATAATGATTGGATAGGATAGTTTGCTTGTAGACTCTATTAATTGACTGCCTCTCTTCCAGACAGTTTTAAAGCACAGAGCAGAGAGACAATCTGCGCAGACCATTAAATGCAATGACATTACATGGTCTACTTGTCACCTGCTTGGCAACACATGTAAGCCAGTCAGTATATATGGGGCTGAGCCAGAGTGATCTGTCTGGGGGGAAGAGAGTCGTGTTTTTCTCCTGTTCTGGAGCAGGGCTGAGATTCATGGCTCTATGGGCATATGTCCTCACAGTTTTTCAGACAGCTTCATTGGCCTGCACCAAGCTCACCTCAATAACGAGTGTTGGGATACTGATTCTGGCGCTCTAATAGAAATTATAACCTGCAACTGCTTTCCAGGTCTTGCACCTTGCCATGATTCATGCCCATGAGCATGTTCCATAGCTTGCTACATAGATACCATATATCTTGACTATGTGTCATTTGGATGGTATTAAACCGCACACCTTATGTCAGTGAGGACCATCACATGCTCGCAGTCTCCTTGGTGGCAGTAAAAGTAGGGGTAGCCAATCTTCATCCTCAGGTCATAGAATGTCATGTCCTCCATCTTGGCGGTTTTGAACTCTGGGAAGTCACGGGTCTTTGCCCACTCGCGTGTGGTCCTGTGAAATCATGATAGCATCATTAGAGACTCTGCTGTTGAGCACAAAACCCTTACTAATGGCTAACATTATGAAACCACAATGGATTAAGGACTACCTTAGCAATCAATTAAACAGTTGCTCATGCTGTGGAGATTTCTGGTACAATTACACAGGAAGACTGTTATGGAGGGACCACAGATATCTGCAAAAGCCACCAGGCCTGCCTTGTGATACATTTGACATTTTGTGTGTGTGAGAAAATGGTGCATCTCTGAATCGATTTCTACTGATGGCTCACAAGACACAGAGGTCTGTGTAACGCCTGAGTAAAACAAATGGATTACATGGCTTTATGCCTACAGGAGCTGGTGTAATCAGTTTAGTCACTTAGTTATCAGAAGAGTCTTTGGAAGAAAGAAGAGGTAATAAAAGGCTTACTCGCTGATGTCTCGACATTCCGGATATCTCGTGTCATTATAAAAGACTCCCTCAAAGTAGAAGAAAGCAGACTTGTAGTGATCCTAGAAAATTAGAGGTTTCTGTTTAGATGTCTTTGTAGGCCAGTACACAATCACAACAAAAACCTACATGAGGATGTCACAGTTGAAACAACAAAAGATGTAATCAGTCATAAGCCTCCATGACTAAACATATTTTTCATCCGTATCTGACCTTGCTGATGTACTGGGGTGTGGCATCAGGCATATTGCTGAATTCCCCAAACACTTGCAGATCACTGACACAGCAGATAGCATCCCTCAGCTCTGTCAGATTCTGGCTTCCAAGCACCTGCATGGTCTGATGGGCCCTCACATGCTTGAACTAAAACAAAGGAGGTAACATCAGCAAAAGAGGCTTATTAACTTTAATTCAATCATTAGTTTTGGATGACTAAGTATCCTCAGCTTTCTTACGATGATACAAAAACCATAAGAAGCTCGTACCCTTTCAAATAGAATGGGGTAGACAATGTTGAAACTCAGGATTATTTCGCCTTCAGGGACCACGCTGGTGGAGTCTTCTGGCATCAACCCCATGTGTACGGACTCCTAAGTGGTAGATAAGCCATGTAAACTAGACAGTTTTCTCATCATAGTTTTAGAGATCGTTAACAGTGTTCAGTGTCAGAGAGTGTTTGACATGGATGTGTGGGACTATACAGAAGCAAACATATTTCTGTCCATGTTCCATACATTGATGTCTAGAAGTTTCATCAACTCAGCATTTCACATGTGGACATTGGCATGAATCAGGTCCACTCATAGATGTACAAGGTTCTTAATGGGCTTTTCCAATCCTACATTGTATTCACCATCCTTTTAAGGACAACTGAGTTGAGGATACATGTCTGCTTACATTTAATCAGTTACTAGTAAAGTCGTATCCATAATCGCATTGAACTAACCATCTCATTAGAGTAGGTGTCGTGTCTTCCAACTAAGTCTCTAACAAGAGTCTTTTTGTAATCTTGTCGTTTTTTCCGAAGCCTGCAATTAGACATTGAAAGCCAAGATATAATTCCAAGACAGATATGTAGACCGTTCTGCAACAGACAAATAACAAGTGAAGAAAAACTTCGTCACATAACGTTAGTAGTACGTACCGCAAACATGCGAGATCAGGGTTTGGGGGCACGACATTTGAGTCAACTGGCTGGTCATCAGGGTGACTCTTCAATGAATCGACACTAGATACATAGAAAGAGCATGAAACTGATATCAGTGACTAATAACAAAAGAAGACTTACAACATTAACAAATCAAACCCAACCCAAATCCAAGTTTGGGTCACAAACCTGCAGATGTCTTTTAGCTCGTTTAACGTCTCTGTGGGTATTTGTAAGACCTCTGCGAGTTGAGCAATCTCAATTTCTTCAGACTTTATCTCGTAGGAATACAAATCGGGTGGCAGTGTTTCTAGCCACGAATTTCTGAACGACCCGATATGAATTACCTGTGAGTTTAAATCATTAGATTCATATCTAGGAACATGTTCACCTAGCGTTCCATCTGCGTTGCTCGCCGCCATGTTTCTTCTAACTTGATTAACTACGTCATCACACTTAGTGCTTCTGGGAAATGTAGGTCACTGACTAGCTTGACTCCTAACCTGAATGAAAAAAATTTTTATGTGTGAAATTAGGTAGCCTAAGTAATGAGTTAAAACACAAGCTAACACAGCTAACTTGCAAACATCAACATGCACAGTTGCCATTGTTAAAAGCCAGGTGGCTGGCTAACAAGTGCTAGCTCCACCCTATTTGTACACTGATTTCAGCAATATTAGGACATGCTGCTGTGATGTTACATTTCACAAAAAAAGTATTTTAACATTTATGAAAACGCTAATCAGAAGAATTTTCATGAATCCTTATGATATAATTAATATAGATCCGAAAAGGCCTACCTCATGTATGAACCTATTATTTAATTTCATAGTCTGTGACAAATGCACTGAAAAAAATAGGAATGCAAAGGGCGTAAAAGCGCCTTTCATAGTTTTAATTCTTGGAGCCTGTACTTTGAACAAACAGCATAATGACCCAAGGCATGTATTACATTAGCTGAATTAAAATATGCCAAGAAGGCGTTACCCAAATGACGAACTTTATACTTCTGCACAAGCGTTAAAAGCATGCTGAAGAACACACTGAAGAATAACTTACTTGGTCACAGACAGCGACGTAGGTCAATTAGTGCAGTAAGATTTATACCGGTGTGGTTGGCTTTTGCAAACGAGGGCGAGCGTGTGGCCTCGACTAGCCTGTTTCTAACCTAAAATAGGCTGCCATGGATCAAATGGAAATTACAAGTCCTGAAAGAAAGGCGAGTTTATTTTGTATTTCCATTCTCAGGTGTATATGTGTTCTGAATGTAGTGTTGCTTCACACAAATGTATCTGCTAAAACTTTAGCTGTAAGTTTAAGACAAGAACAGGTGTGCGTCTGTTTGAGAAGTGTTCTTTTTCACATCAGGTGTCCGCACATGATATTTGCAAGGAGAAGAGTGTGATAATGAGTGAGCTTGTGAGTTATGGAGTTTTGTTTTCCAATTATTTTTTTTTTGATAGAGTAGAAGATGAAGTGCCCTTGAAATTTTAGGGGCAAACTCAAACTGATGTTGGAAGTATGTCAAACAGCAAGGGAGCCATGAAACAGTGTGTGTAGGATATGTTTTTATTTTGTGAGTGCTATGTTGACGATTGATCATCTTTGGTTTGTTTGTCTTTCAGGATGAAGATGACTTGGTTAGCATTATGTAAGTCTGTATGAGCATCTAAGGACTTTAGACTCTAAGGAGTTTTTTGTTGTTGTTGTTTATTAGTTTTTTTAAACATGGATCACATGATCTGTAAGATTAGATATTTAGCCTTTGCTTTGAATCAGAAAGACAAAATATATGCAAAACTAAGTGAAACGAAGGGCAAGACAAATCTATGGCAAATTGTTGCTCCTCATAGCACTTTACCTCATAGCATATCCCCGTTTTATGATATTTTTTCCCAAATAATAAACTTCTGTAACCTTTTTATCAATGGCTCTCACAGAGATGATCCATGACTGGATTTATTTTGGCTTATCTGATACTTGGTTGATTCATTATCTGTTGTAATGGCTATTTATGGGTTCATGTCTGAAGCTTGAACTTATATTTCACAGGCCAACCCAGATGGACCTTAAGGTGGCATTAAATGAGAGTTTTATGGCACTGAATCTATTCCTGAACAACAAGTTTTTAGAGGCGCTTGACATCCTCAGACCATGGTATGTGGACACCATGCAAGAACATGATTTGGATAATTACTCAATTCTCCATCCCAATTGAGTTATTGTGTAAGCATAATTTTAACCCTTTACAGTGCTTGCTGCTATGTGTGGTATTCTCACTTGCAGGAGGAATGACAGCATGTATCATGCAATGGGATACAGCAGCATCTTGACTATGCAGGCTGGGATGACCTTTGACCCAAAGGACATGGAGACTGCCTTGACCGCACTTCAGGAGGCCCTTGTTACATGCCAAAGGTGCTCCCAGGTCCTCAGAGCCTGAATGTCTCATGTTATTATATTTGTGTATGGCCACAGTATGACATGGGTGCTATCTCCCCCCTGCCTCAGGTTCAGAAGGAAGGTTACATTTGTTGAAGTCCTTTCAAACATGGTTTACAGGCGGGACCCAGGGCAGATGACTGAAGGTCCTTTGCACTGTCTCTTTGTGTGTGGTCATTCTCTACTGTTGTTTCTTTGCTCTCCTTTTGTCATCCTAAACCTGACTTTTATACCCTGTAGAGGAGATGCATGCTGAACTGTGCTATGCTGATGTTCTATACCTAAGAGCTGCATTAAGCTTTTTAGAGGTACAGTACCACAAACCTACCTATTGAGCACTGGACTGCATTGTTAAGACTTTAAACTCTTGCTTGTTTGATTTGTATTGCTTGGTGATTTGTGCCTACATTATGTGTTTGAGTCCCATAAATGCAGTAATTCATTAAATGCTGTTTTGTACCACATTAGGATGAGAGTATGATTGGCTTCTTAAAAGGAGGAATGAAAATGCGAGAGAGCTATCAAATATACAAGTGAGTGATTTTCATTTTTACCTCATCGGTGGTACCTTGATTTACCTGAAACGCACAATTGCTACATTTTTGACACATTAATACTGTTCTCGTACAGATGTGTGTGAATGTGTGGCATAAATGTCATGAAATCTAAACTGCTCTCTTATCAGCCTAGGATTTGACCTGTTATTCTATTTTTCATTCTTTCTAACAGAGAATGTAAGGAACAGTTAAACCTGTATCAGAACCAGCCTGAAGAAAGTGACACTTTCAAACATTTTGCTGGAGGAGTCAACATGGGCATTGGCTCTTTTAACTTGGTATGGTGTGTGTGTGTGTGTGTGTGTGTGTGTGTGTGTGTGTGTGTGTGTGTGTGTGTGTGTGTGTGTGTGTGTGTGTGTGTGTGTGTGTGTGTGTGTGTGTGTGTGTGTGTGTGTGTGTGTGTGTGTGTCTGCGTTTTTCCGTGCGCAGCTCATGGGTCTTACTTTTTTCAGATGCTGTCTCTAGCTCCTGCCAGAGTCCTTAGATTACTGGAGTTCCTGGGTTTTGGTGGAAATAGAGTGAGTTTGCCACCTCAAGGATAATGTAGTATAGTATTATCACATGTCCTGACTTCTATTAAATCCAGGAGGCCCTACTTGCATAAATAGCTGTTGGCAGTAAAAGTAAACCGTTCTCATCAAATTTTGCATTTCCTGTCCTTCACCAGGAGGTGGGGCTGTCCGAGCTCCATCAAGGAGCATCCAGCAGTAGCCTTCGCTCCATTCTCTGCACGCTCACTCTCCTTATGTTTCACACCTACATCTCTGTTATACTGGGTGAGACCCTACATGTGTGTGTGTTTGTTTGTGTGTGTGTTAGAGAGAGATTGAGATGGAAAAACACTAGCCACACTTTTCAATAATCACACTTCATTCATGCTTTCGCCTCTTGGCTTTGAGTAAGTGCTTAGAGAGCAATCATAATCACAGTGCGCCGTATAAAAATGTATTTTCACCCTCACAAACATGGGGACACAAGGCCATGTGTGAGTGAAACTATGTATTGTTTGAAATGTGGGGATCTTGGAGCCTTGATCAGAGTGTTAATGTAAGTGGTGTGTGGGTGCTCCCTCTTGTGGTTGGAGTATGTAATACTGTAGAGCCTTTGAGAGACCGTTAAACTGGTATTTTTGTTTTTTAGGGACTGGTGAGGGTAATGTTGCAGAGGCTGAAGCCCTACTGGAGCCATATGTTGAAAACTTTCCCAATGTAAGCAATCGTTTTCATGCATTTCTCTCCTCAACAAAATCTCTAAACCTCCTTCAACTCTAATCTATGTTTCCTCCATCAGGGCGCTCTCATGCTCTTCTACACGGCCAGAATTGCAGTGCTCAAAGGAAACTTTGAAATGGTGAGTTTGCCATTGCATACGACACAAGGCACAGGGAAATACTTCTTTGAGTTGCTCATACTGAAATGCAGTTGATAAACAAAATGTTTATATTGCAAATGCTCATGTTCACAGGCTCAGGAGAAGTTTTTGGAGTGCATTGCTGTTCAGCAGGAATGGCGCCAAGTCCACCACCTGTGTTACTGGGAGCTGATGTGGTCCTATTCATACCAGCAGAACTGGCTGGAGGCCTACCGCTATGCAGACCTGCTTTGTAAAGAGAGCAAATGGTCCCAGGTACAGAGTATTTTGGTGAACTTAAAATCCTGTTTGCTGTTGCCTGTCTTCCCTTCAACAACCACTCTCCTCCCATTTGTCTGTACATTTTTCTTTTCTGAACAACGTGGTGTAGTCCAGTCATCTTAGCATGCCAATTCATAATCACATGTGGGGTTGTTAGGCCACCTATGTGTTTCAGAAAGCATCCATTCTGAGCATGATGCCAGAGGAGGAAGTGAGTAAAACTGGAGAGAAGGCTGAGGACCTGTTCAGGTGAGTGGCAGCAAGAGTAAGAACCTGAGAAGCTGAAGTTGTACGGTCATTTTCGCCACATGCCTTTGAAGAAAGAACCCCTTTCTCAACAAAATGTGTGTGTGTTTGTTTAAAGTGAGTATGTCATTGGTGTAATTGTTTAATACCGGTTTGTCCTTATTCTTCAGACAGGTAGACAGTCTTCGACAGAAGTTTGCTGGGAAGTCTGTCCCTACTGAGAAGTTTGCAGCACGGAAAGCAAGTCGCTACAGTAAACCTGAGCCAACCAAGTTGGTCATTCCAGCACTGGTTAGCACAGTCCATCCATCACCATGTGATGCACTCCACCACACATATACTTTTCCCAATAGCCTACATGCAGGAATACAGATCTGTGTACATCCCTATCTTCTGTCTATTTCAGGAAATGATGTATGTGTGGAATGGCTATTCTATTGTGGGCAAGAGGCCTGAACTGACAGAGAGCATCCTCAGCACCATAAAGGCAGCAGAGGAGCAACTGACAAACGATCCTAGTGAGTTGATGCTCTCTTTGTGGTATTGACATTGGCACTGCCTTGCTATATATCCACACTACTATTGATTGACTCAACTGACTTACCAATGAGGTGTTTACTGGAGTTTTCCCTTCTCTGTTAGCGCCGTCAGAGTACCTTGCTGATGACCAGTGTGTGGTGCAGATGCTGAAGGGCCTGTGTCTGAGGCACCTTAGCCGCCTGCCTGAGGCTGAGAGCTGCTTCACTCATGTCATCTCAAAGTGAGAGCAGAAATAAGCACATAACAGGATGCCAAGAGAAATCACTTCCACATTTTTCTAAGAAGCAGCAGGAATACAGTCCTTACAATTGTCCTGTAGAGTTACACATACTGTTGAATAGAAAGGAAGGTGAGTTCATGTGGAGAAACTTGAATTAACCATATATTCTGCTTCCACAGTGAGAAGAGTATTAAATATAATGACTACCTGGTGCCATTCGCCATGTATGAATTGGGCATCCTCTACAACCAGCAAGGAGAAACTAAGAAAGCCATTACATACATTGAAAATGCAAAGTGAGTGTTTCTCTTGACAACCTACAAAGCTGATGTTTTATTCAGTAAAAGTGGCTAGAGTAAAGTATCTCTAACCATTTTATGTCCCCATTTACTCCACAAATAATGACACAATCCAGGCCAATTACATACAGCATAAAATTCATAATTGTTTTTGTAAATACTGTAAGCGATGGTGTGCTTAAGTACTCAGTTGGTACCCCTTATTTGTACAAAGAACAAATTACTCCCAAATCTATTGCATTGCAGGATGAACTACAAGGACTACTCCATGGAATCAAGACTGCACTTCCGCATTCATGCAGCACTTTCTAGTATGGGCCATCCTGTGGAAGGCACCATGCAACAGCAGCATGTCAGCCTGCCTGCACCGTCCCTATGAGCTCCTATAGGTCAAAGTGCAAATGAAAAAAAAAAAAAAGAATTAAGTGTCATCATTGGATGCCACTCATAAATTAAAGGCAGATTCCATTTAATACAATATTTAGTGTCTGTCTCTGTCTCATTTCTGTCATTGAGATTCTGACTTTTGTGGTTTTATGTCTGTATGATTTAATATTTCCTCTGATCTCCTAGCATTTTGGCACTTTGGTGTCCTGATATGGCCTTTCAGAATTGAAGGAAGCTATTATACTTTTAAGGACAGGCTAGCCTAAAAACGGGTAAGCCTAGGTAGTAGTCGGTAACTAGCCTATGAAACTAAATGTATCAACCTTCTTTGGTAGGCTAGGCTACCTACATTAATGAATAAGATGTGGAATTGACTAGATCCTTCTTTAGCTTCTTAGGTAAATATCGAAATTAAATTCAAAATTCAAAACGTGTCATTACAAATATGACTTGTCGTGAAAAGAATATTGTCTTCCGGTTATTTTAATAAGGTCTTAGTCTATAATTGTCCAGAAACAGAACAGTCGAATGTGCTGCAATCAAAAGCATGGAATACATCGCTTTGCGGTTTTGAGCCTCTGAAGGTATCAGCTGAGCGGGGGGTGGAAGAGGAAGGAAGATGGAAGGCAACAGAGACGAAGCTGAAAGATGTATAAATATTGCCACTAAAGCCTTAGAAGCAGGAGATAAGGAAAAGGCAGTGCGATTTTTGCATAAGGCTGAAAAGCTCTATCCAACAGACAAAGCGAAAGGTAAGATTAAAAGTCATCTTGGTAACAAGCTAACCTTAATTCAACTTGGCTTTCGCTAGCTAGCTAACGAGTTGTAAGCTAATGTTAAACATCAGCTAGCTTTATACATGCTAAGCTAACTTGTAGTAAAATAGTATGGTAGCACGGCTAACTTGAATTTCTTTAGCTTCGAACCCTCCCAGGATTACACACATAGGTACCAATAGGTAACGACAGCTAGCTAACGACAGAAGCTGATTTTGATGATATCTTTATTACAGAATCGCATGGTGAACTTCTTTAACTAACCTAACGTTAATATGACCCAGTAACCGAACTGTTGGTTAATGATGTATGACAATGTGTCAGTTTTGCAGTCGTGTTAAATTGACAGTGTTAATGATAGCTAACGTTACCTACCTAACCTTTGACGTTAGCCTCATTGCTAGGTCTGGGCTAATGTTACGTAGCAGTTAGATGACCACTGACCAGGTCAGATCAGAATATTCAGTGACAATTAACCTCCTACTGTCGGTAAATAACTACTTTACACCGTCATCTCCTGGTGCCACCACAAAATGTCGCTAATAATATCTATCGAGTACCATAGAAGCTCTGTCGAGGTTTTCGGTCTTGGTATCGATAGCTAACTGAAAACATGGCTAGCTAGCTGGTAATGATTAACAGAGGATATTATGCAGACATCTTACGAATTGCTACCATTACCTCGAAACAGAAGATATTTCAAGAAATGACTGCTAACTAGCTTGAACGAAAGATTGTTCATAATGTAAATGTTATGTTGAAATGTTAGACTCCCACTAAACTTGTGAGCTTTGTGTAAGGCAACGTCAACGCTGGTTGACGTTATGTTCAGTCGTAGCTAATGGCCTATTATATAAAATGTAACTAGCTAACGTACGGTAGTTTGTAGGTAGGGAAATACAAGGTCTTGCAAAGGGATTCAGTCTTTCAATCTCCCAAACGTGCCAGGTTTCGATAATGTCAGTCATGTCATCCAATGACTGAAGTTTAGCCGCCTGAGCTTTCACTGACGTTGTCATTTGACTGCCGGGATTTTCTGATTTTCAAACATCTAATATTAACACCTCTATTCAACACAGTATATCAAAGTGTTGCTGCCCCCTGACTGGTGCAAATGGCCTTAAAATTAAATAAAATGGCCATTGAGTGTGGTTGGTACCCCGATGATGACCACCAGTCGGCTATTAGTCTAGCTAAGAGGAGAAAACTTGTTACAAAGTGTGTGGTCTAAAGTGTTGGTTTCTGTCTGCTGAATTAGTTAGTTTGCCTTTTATGGTGGCCTCATCAGGCTCCTTCCTATGATAATGTGCAGACCATGCTTTTGTGTCTGGCTAATCTTCAGGGGATTTGAAGGGATATAGGGCAGTAGGTAAGCACTGAGCATGGATCACATGGGGTAGTAATGGGGTGCACTGGAAGCAGTAAGAGATGATTAGGCTTGGCCACAATCCTCCAATAAAGTGATTGACTCTAAAAGAGATAAAGGGCTACCTTCAACATGTCTGTCTGTTGTTTAAGAAAGTGGAAAGGGAATGGACAAAACAAGAAAAAAATATTAAACAACATGATGTATGCGCATCCACACACCCCCTTTATTGTCCAGTTTTACTCCATGTACACAGCTATTCTAAATTGATTCATTATTCTGTGGAGCCTCTGCTTGTGGCTCTCTGTAACTGAATCCAGCTGGCACTCGTCATCAAAACATAGGTTTGATTGATTTGCCAATCATCTTGCAGGTATGAGATGCAGTCTCTGCTTGTTGGCTAGCCTAACCTCAGTTACCTTGATTATTGTTGTCCCTTCATATCAGAGTTGTATTTTCCAACTACAATTCACTGCTGTGTATAATGGATCATTTAGACAACATGTTTGTTCTGGACTACTTAGACCTGGTCTAATCTTCACAAAAAGAGATTGTTTTATTAAAGTGAATTTTAGCTGACCTCACTAGTTTACAGAATTGAAGAAGGATTAACTGAAACCCCTTGTGTACATATAATTTGACCCTGACACCCATGAAGTTTCTATGGGCAGCTTAACAGTGCTCAGGCAGGCTGTCAGGACCGCAGAGTCATGGTTCCCCGAGGCTGAGTCCTTGCAGCTGCCTTGCTGGAGTTGTGCCTCAAACTGGCCTTAACGTGTGGTAGCAGTTTTGCGCTTGACTCTTGGAAATTTAAAAGTGTTTATTAGATATTTGGTACGTCCCGTTAATCTTAGCCCCTGAGTCATTTCACAACACTGATTAGGCAAAGTGTGTGGTCGAAAGAGGAGAGTATTTGACTTGGTGTGTGTGTGTGTGTGTGTGTGGCAGTGTTACTAGATGCTCTGTCGAGGAATGGCAGCTCTGCAGGGAATGGCAATGCTCACTACAGGGGGCCCTCTGAGAGTAGCGACTCTAACCAGCGGTCGGAGAGAGCTGGCCAGGATGCAGCAGGAGAGCATGCCAAGCCCTTCACCAAGGATCAGACGGAGGGGGTACGAAGGTGAGGAGCAGCCAAATGTTCTCTTCTGTCGCTCTCTTCATTCATTCATTCATTCATTCATTCACCCACCCATCCTTTCTTCCATTTTTTCCCCCTTTCTACGGTCCTCCCACTGAGCACAGATCTCCGTATTTCTTTACTGTATACCTCCATGGTCATGGCAGGTTCCACACGTTCGCTCACCCTTTCAAGACCCCTTAATGCTGCCTCTGTTTGGTATGGGCCTGTGTCCCAGTTCTGTGCAGCTGATGGTGAAAAACTGTGGCAGTGGGTAGCACCCTTTCCGCTAGAGAGATCATTTGAGTTTTGCCATGGCCTAGTTTGTGGGCTCCTGTGCAGTTCAGCTGATTTAGTCATCATCTGTGAAATGGACGCTTCAGCTCAGTAATGTTCCTATGGGGAATTCCCCAACCAGTAGCACAAGGACTTTAGCATCTTTTCTGTATAATAAAAAAAAAAAACGACGTGTTTGGGAATCTCTCTACTGATATCAAAAACTGTCACGCCAAAGCATGTTCTGCACTTAACCCCGGACAGGCGCTTACATAATGCAAGTATCTTTGGGACTCTGACTGGACAAACGACTGAATGATCGTTTCATGATGCGTGTCTGATTTTCTGGTTTGGGTCTATGCACTCTTCCCATAAATGTTTTCTCACTTGAGACAAGACAAGACTTCTTGCAATGCAGTTGAGGTAAGTACCTACAACCTGGGAATTCCACATTAATGCCATTCACCATGTAGAAGACACTAATTTACCTGTAGTTTCCCATATCTGACCAGGATTTCTACCCACATTTGCCAGTACCAATGATAAGAATCTCTAACAGAACAAAGCTACTGTTTTTGCATTTGGTAAGCAGACATTAGGCAACACCAAGTTCGCTATGTCGTGCAGACAGTGAAGGCTCTGGAAGGGCGCTGTGGATGCTCTGAGAGTGCAGTGTTCGTCATGTCTCAGCATTGCATCAGTATACCCATGTGAGAGTTATGGAGCCCTTCCCGCAGAGCTCAGTGTCTCCTGCTAATATAGGTGAAGCCAAGAGCTGTGCTGCTCCTACAATTCCAAGGCCCTTGGAGATGTGTGACAAAGGATAATGACACCAGGCTCAGTGGTCATTCAAATACAGCATTTCCTTAAGTTACTGCTGGCATTAAAACAGAGGATTTGAACAGGCTAGAAGAGTGGTGGATAGTTGAAGATGGCGCCCCTCAGTCCATCAGCCACAGTCACAAATCTCTTCTCATGGAAAATCACAACCCACATGACAATATAAACTGTGCTATATAAACAAAGGCCAGGTATCCAAACATAGTGAATGGGACACTAACGAGTAGAGAGGGAAATACACAACACGTCCACAGCCCAGTCAGACAACCCAAATGTTCAAACAGAAGACGGGCAAATAAACACGTACTCATAGTCAAAAATATAACTTTTATTTGCAGCATCTATTGTATAACTATTAATACTGTTTTCTGGAACATGACTACAGAAGGTCTCCCAGAGTAGGTTCACACATTTTCACACCAAACCACTTTTAAGACATGTAAATGTTCTTTGGAGCACATGTGTAAAAAAATGTATTCCACCCCAGACTTCTTTGTAAAAGATTGGAGCTCAATAGAATTATGCAGAAGATAAGTAATAAGATTGGCAAGGAGAAGTCGCGCCCATTTTGCATTTGTTTTGCGTCAGCTAGGGGCTGAACTGGCACTGTGGCTTCGTCACAAACTGCTCTGCTCTGGCTTGTGTGTTGCATTGGCTGATGCGACTGCTTTTGCAGGGATGTGTTGCCTTTTAATCAGCCCTTCAAACAGGACATTGCGGTCTCTGCAATGCTCGACTCACCCTGCTATTGCCATGGAAACCCTTGATACTTGGCTGAGTGCCCATGAGGCCACTGGGGGAAGGGACGAGGTGTGTGTGTGTGTGTGTTTGTGTTTGCTGGACGGCCAACACATTTAGTCAGAGAAGGGGTGGGATATGGTGGAGGAGAGATGCACATTCCTGAAAAGCACTGATGTGTGGAAGAGTAACCCCTTTAAACTGCTTTTTGTACTCACTCACGGTAAGTCTGTGAAGACAGTCGGATAGCTATTTCAGCCCATCCTTGAGGACATGGCCTTTGATCATTTGGGACAGCGTGTTGTGTTGTTCATCAAACCTCTGAATTCCACACCTCAGCCTAAGTGAGGGCTAATTTGCTCTCTGGTGAGTTTACGGTACCCAGAGGACAGGAAAGAACACAGGGAGGATACAAGGGTTGTGTGTTGTGTTGATATACTGTATTTGTCTTCAAAACAGTCTTAAAACTTAATCTGTTTTAACCTTTTGTACTTATCATGTAAGCCCTTGTAGTGATGGTTACACTATCGTATCGCAATCGGAATGTTTTGCACCTGGAAGATGTTTTCTCATGTGCATATTACATCCGCTGCACCATTCTTTTATACTTTTACTAATTCTAGTATATCGCTAACACTTTGAATGTCTGTGCATGTTTTTAATATTAGTCATGGCGCTATATAGCTTCAGTTGATAACATTTAATAATATAAATGTCATGGTCTTATATTCACCCGTTACAGTTGAAGATACAGATGTTGTTGTCTTTTTTTCCTCTCCGTTTCCTTCAGGATAAAAACATGCAAGGACTACTATGAAGTACTGGGAGTTGGCAAGGATGCTAATGATGAGGACCTGAAAAAATCCTACAGGAAACTTGCACTGAAGTTTCACCCAGACAAAAACCATGCCCCTGGAGCCACAGAAGCCTTCAAAAGTAATAATACCTCTTCCTGTCCGACAGACAGCCCCAATTAAAACTGTGCCATGCAAATGTACCACTCCGCTTTGAGCTGCGTTTTGACACGCGTTTGTTCCTGTGTTATTTCATCCAGAGATTGGCAATGCTTACGCCGTCCTTAGCAACCCAGACAAGAGGAAGCAGTATGATGTCACAGGAGGGGAGGAGCCCAGCAGCCCAGGGCAGGGACACGGCAACTTCAATTTCCAACATGGCGGCTTTGAGGCAGACATCACTCCAGAAGACCTCTTCAACATGTTCTTTGGCGGAGGTTTCACCTGTGAGTGGCTGTCTTTGAACCTTGTGTCATATCAAACCTTCCGTGAAGTGCTCTAAGCACTTTACACTTTTCCTAACTTCATCTTTATGTTTCTCACATGACACTTGAAAGTGCTTTCTAGAGTGTGTTTTAATTAGCTTAGTGTCAGTATTTTGGGACATTTAAAATGTTTGGGACATTTTGACAGTTGGTCAAAAAGACTGAGGATTTTGTGTTGCCATGAAAGCTAATGGGCCATTTTCATTTTTAGCAAGGCTAAGTATCTTGGTCCAGAGGGCCCTTTTCTATTGCGGTCATTGCCTGATATACAGAATTGTGTGATGGTGGTTATTTGAGGAATTTAGGCCTCCGCTCTTCACCTGCAGTCTAAGAATACAAGTGTCCCAATTAACCAGTCATGCTCCTGTTCTAGATTAGTGAGTCATCATCCAAACACAACACATCCTCCTGATGAAAACACTGATCATCTTTATACTGATGTGAATGTGTAAAGGAATACTATGTAGTTTTTGTTCTCTGCAGTGCAGTATAAGGCAAAATGGGTCCTATTTCATTTCTCACCCTGCTGTGTTTCTGTTCATCTGCGCTAATGGTGGCTCAGGAATTGCAGAGGGATTTTTTTGTTTTTTTAGGTAGTTCCGAGGACCCTGTTTCATTAGGCAATAAAATGTGTTGCAAAACTTATTTTTATTTGCATCGAAGTAACATAATGGACCTTTTAGTATTTTAAGAGGATTTTTTTGTGCAAGTGATGTTGATGGCTTCTGTGTGTTCCGCTCTGTCTGTAGCAAGCCCACACACATTCACCAACGGCAGGGCACGCTACAGCCCCCAGGAGCAGACCCGGCGAGAGCGGGCGGAGGAGAGGGGAGAGGTGAGTGGGCGCCATGCTGGCCATCACACTGGCCATCACACTGCACCTTCTGAGACCACACTGCTCCGCTTACTCGCCTTCCTCTTCTCTCTTCTGAATTAGTAGTAGTTTTTGTGCAGCTGTAGTTTTCAGTTAGGTGTTTTTTTTTTTGTCATGCGATATCTAAACTCAATTAAAGTGAAACTCCACCCACTGCATTTGTGAGCAAGTGGTGCTGCGATGGGGGCGTAAACTCCTGTGATGATGAGCCCCAATCAGCAAATGAAAATGAGACTCACTCTAATGGGCGTCATTTCATGACATAGATAAGTCCCAAATGGGTGACTCTACATGAACATCGGCCTTGCAAGGTCAGGATGATTTTAAACAGTAGATGGCGTGTTGAGCCATTTTCAACCCATAACATATTTTAGGAAAATGCAAATTTTGTCACATTTAAGGAGCAGTTACACTTTAAAGCTTGTTTAAATATACTTTCATGTCTGGATTTTCTTCACATCATACCTTATGTACGACCGTGACCTTAATGCATTCATGTTGTTTACTGGTGTCCCGTGATGAGTCGTGCGTGTTTTCCTTCCTCCAGGGCGGATTCTCCATGTTCATCCAGCTGATGCCCATCATCGTGCTGCTCCTGGTATCCATCCTGAGCCAGATGATGGTGTCCACGCCCCCGTACAGCCTCTACTCCAAACCGTATGTAGACCTAAACACCACCTGGTCACAACTCTTATTTGATACATTTACAAATACATGTTGGCCTGTTTGAAGCTCTTTGTACTGAACTCTATAGTATACTGAAATAGACCAGTACTTAAAGTATTTTATTAACATAAGGTTGTAACAGAATCTATGTTGACCTCAGTCACTACCAAGTCTGTACAGAGAAAGCAAAACAATAACGTCTAAAGGTCAGGGTCCTGGAGTAAAGTATATTTCAGACATGTAATCTGAGGCCTGTTGTGTGTATTGTTTCATTGCAGGTCAACGGGTCAAACGATTAAGAGGCAGACTGAGAACCTGCAAGTAGATTACTTTGTCAACAGAGACTTCAGATCGGAATACAAGGGGACAACATTACAGAAAATTGAAAAGGGCGTAGAGGACGACTATGTGTCAAATGTGCGAAACAACTGCTGGAAAGAGAGACAAACAAGTAAGTTGCTGTTATACCTTTCTGTCTTACTCACAAAGCTTTTATGTAGGTAGGTCTCATGTTTGTGTTGTGTTCCAAAGGTGGGTTAACATTTGTGTGTATTTGCCAAGAATTGCCAGCATTTTGTCAGTAGCTTTAAAAGATTGCAGACATTTGTAGAACATTGAGCTGTGCCTTTACTCACTACAACACTTCTAGCGTAGCATCAAAGCAGTTTTACTGCACACAACTACAAGGTAGGAGTGGTGAGGGAGCAAAACGTTTGACCTAGAATCTTCTGTTGCTTTCATGTTACTGGTAAAAAGCACTAACTGTGATAATTGGCTTTATCATTGTGGCTGTTCTGGCTAATAAATGAATTGTAACATTACAGTGGATAGCCAACTTTCTTTCAGTTCTAGTGAAACACAAAAATATCCTGACTTGAAATGAAGTCTCAACCAAATAACTTAAACCTTTACACAATTCAGCTTTCGCCATTAGAGGGCACTCTGAAACCACAAGTGATAACTGCAACTTATAACTAGAGAGGGACAGGAATTGTCTGATTTCATCTGATTTCCAAACATGTTTAACAGGTCCCTTGTTCAAACTGCAATCAAATGACTGTCTTTTTTTTGTTTGTTTTTTTCTCTCTCAGAAACAGATCTGCTGTATGCTGCTAAGGTTTATAGAGATGAACGTCTTCGGCGGAAAGCTGACCAGATGACCATGGATAACTGTCAAGAACTTGACAGACTAAACAGCTTATTCCGTGGAGGATGAGGCCCGAGCCTCTGGACATTTTAGAGTATATATATGAGAGAATATATGTATGTAATATGTAAATGTGTTTTTAAGAAACCATGAAGATAGGAAAAATCTACTAAAACCAGACCAATGCTAACCATACTGTGAGGTCTTTTAAGTTGTTCCCTTCAAACACACTCTCCAACTCACTCCATGGGAACTGCCTGGATGCGTAACAGGGAACCAACAGAGAAGTGGTCAATCTTCCAGTACAGAACCTTGCAAATCTTCCTTTTTTTTAGTTACTGGAATAAGATACTAGTCTGATGATTTCTTTTTTGTCAGTAATGGACAGACTGTTAAATATACTGTAAGACCCTGGTGCCAATCTGATGGAGGCACACACACTCCCTTCATTCTCAATCATGATGGAATTTCAGACCATCAGAAGATGCTTTCCTTGACACCCATAGAAGAGTGCTAGTACCCTGAAGAGCCCGTCATAGTGGTATGCTTCCTTGCCTTTCAACGCCATATTCAATGAGGAGACTGGACTTTCGACTTTGATACCGGTGGTGAAGAGGTTGCCACTGTTTTGGAAGGGGACTTGTTCCTGGGCTCTGCAGCCTAGTGTGAGAATCCTGCTGAATGGACTACTGAACCATCTGATTCATGATGTTTATTGTACTTTTTTCTGAATGTCTAAAACTTCTGGAGTAATTTAAGTTTCTAGAAAACATAGTATTTCTTCATTGCTTGACTAATCATTTGAATAAAATGTAAATTATTACCAACACTGTTTGGATTTAAAACTAATGATGTACTGTTACTGCAGACACTCAGGATTTGCTTACCTGAGCTAATTAAAGTGTAAATTCACCCTCTCCCCGTTCTAAACCTAACTATGCTAAAAAGTGGGGCTGAGGATGGAGGGGATTAAACTCTTGTGAACGATCAGCAAATACAAATCAGACTCACACTCATGTCAGTATAGGATGATTTTAAACAGTAGATGCCGTGTTGAGCCATTTTCGACCCATAAAATGCTGATTTAAAATAACAAAGGGAATGTGGTCAATATTAACACCAGTATTAACATCATGTGTTGCATCACACCTCAGTCAATCTCAATTTACAGCTTTAAAAAAAATACACCGGTGGGGCTGGAAAGGCTTTTTATTTATATAATTATATCAAAGGAGCAGTTTGAAACCTAGGGGAAAAAACTGCTGAAAACCAGCATAAACTGGTAGATGGGTTTAGCTGGTCCTATGGGAGCAATTTAGAGACAAAAGGATTTAGAAAACTGTCATAACCTCACAAACAAGCAATTGCTTTGTCGTTAGCTTAGCTGCGTTTTATAGTTGAACACACATTTAAACTCGCATTTTGCGGAAGAAGTTACGTGGCATCGTAAGCCCCATTGTTGTGTTAAAAACACCTGTGGTAACTAACCTATAGCTCAGGTTAATGTTGATTTCAGTTGCATCACGAAATTGCCACTAGAGGTCGCTTTTTGTGCGTTTTAACTTGCTGCGTTGTGTTTGCTAAATCTGGTGCGATGACGGTTTGAGGAGAGATTAGAAATATCACAGGCGTTTATGACACGTGACTTCTTCCGCAACATGCAATTTTTAAACAGTGTTTAACTCTAAAACGTAGCCAGGCTCACGACAAAGAAATTGCCTCTATCGGTTTGTTTGTGACGTTATGGCTGCCTTTTAAATATTAGTTTTCTTCTCTAAATTGATACCATACAGATTGTGGGGTGGGTGCACATCTACTTGGACCTTGCTCGGATGCCACGCTAACCTACGTTACGCCACGAGGTATCTCATTGGTTTATTGTTTTGACATCACGCAATGCCGGAAGTGAACTTCTTGGACAGGAGCAGTCTATGAAGCCGTCAGTTGTTAGGAAAGTTACTGTATTACTTTCTAGTGCATAATTGGGTCAAACGCGCTATAGAAACAGTTCGAGGTTAGGAAATGACGCCAGTGTTCCCTCTGTCAGTCTAAGCGGAATGTGACTTCTGTATAACAGTTTGTTATTGTTTTCGCGGGTGTAGGTTACTATGCACTTCGTTGCCGCCTTCGCGTTTGCAATGCTATTTCTGACTGGTGTGTTTTCATCCCAGCATAACCGCGAGCCTGAAACTCCAGACTGGCGAATGACTTTGAAAACCATACGAAACGGTATTCACAAGATAGACACATACTTAAATGCAGCTTTGGATCTTTTTGGTGGGGATGATGGACTTTGTCACTTCAAATGCAGTGATGGTAAGGGCCAGCTAACTTTGCCCCTGTGAGGACATTTTACAAAACACAGTAACGTTACCATTTATTTTAAACTACTAGCTACCTCACAAGGTGGGCCTACCCTATATAATGTATGACCTATGTATGACCCATGGATGTATATCCACGCTATAGCCACCTGGTTAATCATCATCCTGAAAAACATAACTGCACCAATCTCAGACCATTGGAATATCTTTGTAGATAGCCGGTTAGTTTGAGGTGGGAGAGCATTCATCTTTACCTTTGTTCCATACAGGTTATATACCAATACCGCGTCCAGGTTACAAGCCTCCTCCACCTAATGGGTGTGGTTCACCTCTGTTTGGGTTTAAGGTCTCAGTGATAATACAGTTAATGTTAATACATAAGCATATTATCTTATATCCAAAATAGGCACTAATTATGAAATAATGCATTTTTACCTTACATCTATTGTCTCTCAAAGTTTGATATTGGGATCCCATCCATGACAAAGTGCTGTAATCAGCATGACAGATGCTATGACACCTGTGCAAAGGAGAAGCATGTCTGTGACGAGCAGTTCCAGGACTGTCTGGAGACCATCTGCACGAAACTGCAAAAGACACTAGGCCTGGCCCACAGTGTCCAAGGTGAGCCCTTCCTGAGCCAATAAAGAACCACTGTATCCATGGAGTGGCAAAACTAGCTAGTCTACCTACTTAAACATGTTCAGCTTCCAATGCCCAATGGCTCTTAATAACTCATACTAACAAACCAAACTGATTCTAAGTGAGGCTTTATTTTAACACAGCACAAACTGTTCAATAAATGCAGTGGCATGCTACCGGATGAGATAAAGAGCCATGTTTGACCACTATATAGGGAAGACTACAAAAACAAAATTAGATAGAGATAAGTATTTGTTTATATAACCACAGATTTGCAAATGTGACTGCTTAGTCCATTTTTATCCCATTGGTGCATGGTCTCTTGCTTCCTTTAGGAAACAATGGAATATTGATCTTTAAAAAATAAATACATGAAATAATAATAATACAAATATACATATATATATTTTCCCTCTACAATCTCAAATGTGGTAATGCCAAATCAGGTGTGTAATGATGTAATGACTTAATGTTTGTTGCGCAATATCTCTTTCCAGCTTGTGAGTCTGCGGTGACTCTCCTGTTCGATGCGGTCATGCACATGGGCTGCAAGCCCTACATGGACAGTCAGAGGGCCTCGTGCATATGTCACTATGAGGAGAAAATGGATCTGTGAAGTTCTACCTTTAAGTCCTGGGAATACACAGAAACTACCAGGCCTGCCATTCAGGATTGAAACAGCAGATGACCTCCTACTAAGCACTGATCTAACCTGATTCATTATGACATAAAGAGCATGATTAAGCTAGTGTGTCTACTCCGTGACTATGTAATGATGTCACTTCTGTGGTGTATATGAAGTATCTCAGGGATGAAATTGAGTATATGGATTAGAGTGTTGTCAAATTTAAAGAAATATTATGTTTTAGAAAAGTTAACAACAGTTGTATATGGGTTAACATCAGTTACCTGAAATGTTAGTAGAACGTGTATTACGAGTTTGAAATACTACTAGTAACACTGTTCCCTGAGGTGTGCTTACACAACATGGCTGTTTTTATGTTGTGTTCATGAATGTTTAATGACATACCTGTTCACTTAAAAATGACTTTGGATGACCGGGTTTGTGGACGTTTCAGCTATGTACTTTGCTATGGATTAATTTGTCAAATAAAATATTAGTGCATAATGCACTTTTTGCACAAAGACAGCCATCAAGACTTTTATATAATGTGCATGAGATGCATTTTGTGTAGGCTGGGACTAATGGTTGAAAAGTACCTGGCCAAGACAGGCCACTTGCGTGTACAATGTACATCCACCAGGCCACACTGTTGGCAACTTTTTGGCAAGGGAACGTGGAGAGGGTAATTTCCCCCTCGCGTGGTGGAAGGACGAACACGGAAGTTGCTACGCATAGTTGACTGGCATCAAAAGCAGCCAATCGTGTATTCCTCATGTTAAGACTTATCCAATGAAACAAGCGGTGATAATTTCTCCGAGTACGTCCAACTTCAGCGTTGTGTTAACAACATTTGTCGATCTGAAGGCAAGCAGGAAATTAAGATGGCGAGTCATGCGACAGATACATCAGGTATGAGAATACTTGCAGAAAGTGATTTGAATAGACTTTTATCTAGTGCTGTAGGGAAGGTTCTTCTTGATGTTGTTGCCAGGAAGGTTAGCTGTGTTTCTCAGAGGCAAAAGTCATCACAAACATTAACCACTCGTTGCCTAACGTTACTCGTTGAAGGTGTTCCACCCTGGTTTGATTAAGTTTAACACTTTAAGACTGCTGAAGTTGGTTCTAGTTGTAGTTGCAGTCGTTTTGTTGACTGAAAGCTATAGGCTGTGGGACACATTTAATCTTTAAACATGTATGTAGTTGGAACCATGGTACCATGGTCTTTATAAGTGTTTATAACTATGTTTTGATGATATCATTGCAATCATTTGAGTTTCTTAATCATCATACAGGGAACGTTGAAAAGGACAGTACGTCTAGCGGACGTATAATTTCAGGTGAGTGTTTATGACTCACGTTTTTCACCTGGTCTACATTTTACAGGGTTCATGCACTATTTGTGATCTAAAATAGTATACGAAATCGAAACATTGGTGGCATGCACTGGTAATATTTTAAAAGATCTGAAAAGTCATTCCATCACTTTTAAAATCCCGTCCTTTTAAAACCCCTCTGCTGTCTTGCGCTCTGTCACCAGGCCATTGAAACCCTCAGGCACCAGGTGCCTGTGAACAATAGAGGTTTGACCTCTCCGAGCCAAAATGCTCAATCCTCTATTAGGCAGTTCACCTACAACTTGCTGTGTGGTTAAGGTTAGAGGGTAAAGATAGACATTTTAATGGCTTTGTAATGAGAATGAAAGCAGGCCTGTCAAGTCTGAGCTGTCATGCACAACAATTGCACAATGATCTCTGTCAAATTGAAACCATTTTCATCTCAGGTGTCACCCAGAATGTCACAGAAACCGATGCTTTTTACAGGTAAGAGTAGCCTCCTGTGTCATTTAGTGAAAAGGATTCAAAACACCATATAGACACAACTTAAACAAAGCATTTTATCCTTTTTCCAGCTCTGTCTCCCTGGACCCTGGCGAAGAGTACAAGATGAGCCACAAAAAGAGAGGCCTGGTCCTCATCTTCAATCAGGAGCACTTCTTTTGGCGTCTGGGGATGCCTCCAAGGAATGGCACCAACATGGATCGACACAACTTGGTCCGAAGGTTTGTACCTATGTTCGTATTTTATTGCATTCAGTAAGGAGCTGTCATCCACATAAAAAAAGAAACGTAGTGCTGTGCTTTATTTGCTGTTTTAAACAATGAAGTGAGAATGACAGGACTAGAGACAGAAGTGACCAAACAGAAAACAAGTGCATACGCACACTAATTATTACAGTGTTGTCTTAGATTTGAGGTGTTGGAGTTTGAAGTGAGAGCATATGATAACCTCAAACTGGAGGAGGTTTGGACCAAGATAAGTGAAGGCAAGTACTCTTCTATAGAAAATAAATGCTATCTGCCATCTCCTAAAATGTTACGTAGCCTAAAATGATACTTTGAACAGCACGTATATTTTTACTGGTTTTATGTAACTATGTAGTAGGCACAGATTTGTTTCACTTTCACTTTAGCTGAGACTTTACCCTCCACAGCTGCCGAGGACGATCATACGGACTCTGACTGCTTTATCTGTATTTTCCTGAGTCATGGGGAGAATGATCATGTCTTTGCCTATGATGGGAAGATTTGCATTCAGGATATCACGGGTCTTTTCAAAGGAAAAAAATGCCCAAGCCTTGCCGGGAAGCCCAAGATATTCATCTTACAGGTGACAATATAGCCAAGAGCAACTCTTATCTGCAGATCCACAGCTGAACCTGCAGATCTCAGCTGAACCTGCAGATGTTCATTTTTGTACCATACCTGGTTATCTATTGATTCTAGGCGTGCCGTGGGGACAAACATGATGAGCCAGTTACCCCCATGGATGTGGTGGACCATGACACAAAGACCAATGAAGTAGAGGTTGACGCGGGGGTTGTCTACACTCTGCCCTCTGGGGCAGACTTCCTCATGTGCTACTCAGTGGCAGAGGGTGAGTACACTTAGAAAATGAACCTGCTGGATAAGCTAGATACACAGATGTATACACATCATATGTTGTCAGCCATATTAGATTTGAAAATAAATTGTTATTTTCAAATACTAATTTTGTTTCCCGGAGGAAAATGTACTGAAGGTAATGTTTCTTTGTCATTGTAAGGATATTACTCCCACCGTGAAACAGTCAATGGCTCATGGTACATCCAGGACCTGTGTGAGGCCCTGAAGGAGCACGGCCACACCCTAGAGGTCACTGAGCTTTTGACACTAGTCAACCGCAAAGTGTCCCGGCGCAGTGTTGGCCGATGCAACGATCCTTCTGCCATCGGAAAGAAGCAGGTGCCTTGTTTCGCCTCAATGCTCACCAAGAAGCTCTACTTCAGGCCTAAGAGTGATTAGTGTCTCCAGTCGTCTGTAACACACAGGGGGTTCGTGACTTCTAAAGGGTTTTTATTAATGTTTCTCATCATGACATCTATTCCAAGTCATGACTGTCGGCTACAGATAATCAGACACAATGGTGCATAATATTGTGAAGTTCAAAAGTCCTTGCTAGCAAAATTTAAACTTTGATTTTAAGATTCTTCTCCATATCCTTTTCACAGAAAACGACTACATTATGGGAAGATTGCTGGGTTGATCAAATTCATAATATTACATAGTACCTCATGATTTCCTCATACCCAATTGAGCACAGGAGAATGCAAGGCAACCAACATATGGTTGCAGCAGGGGCATATAGTGAATGATTTACATTCTCCACGTTTTGGGGGAAACCTAAAAGTGTGTAGTAACGTATGGGTCTTAATTATGTACAGGTTTTAAGACCATTTATCTGATATGAACACTAATTTGTGGGGTAGAAGATATCCTGTGGAGTCAATAACCAGCTTCAAAACCCCCGAATTTCTTGAGAACCAAAACCTGAAATACCAGTTCATTTTATAATGCCATGGCCTTCCAATCATGCATTTGCTGTTGTACCTACATGGACCTCCACTGTGTGCTTTCAAAAAAGGGAATTACTGTTAGTTGTTGTCACTCCAACTTTGATGCGTTAAACCCTTTTTACCATATTCATTTCCACTGGAGTGCCTTGTTCTCTCAGCATTAACACACTGCTTAAATATGGAAAGTACCTCAGGGAGTGGGGTGGCTTGAGCTGTGGTAACCTGCTGCACTTCTGAGATTCCTGCTTCACCACAGGGCTGAAACAAGAGCTTGACACACACTCACTTTTGCTGAGTCATCTATGCGAGTGTCTCACTCCGTGGGCCTCTACTATTAATTCAGTGGAACAAATATTTACACTGGTACCCAAATTGAAAGTGCTGGGTAAAAGCCTTTCTATATGTAGCAAAATGATAGTGACCAGAAAGGATTCCACAGTAAGATGTACTGATTCTGTTTTTGCTACACAAGTTAACACAAACATACACCGATGATTGTGCCTTTTGTACACATTTAACAACCACTCAGGACCATTTCAGGGCTAGATTTATTACTGTCCTGTTTTTTTTATATAGCACATTCCTATAGCCTTTCAGAGCAATAATTAAGGCCACCATATTCGGTACCAGTTATGGTGGCATCATTAAAATCTGAAAAGGCTTGGCTTGGCTATAATGTGTCATAAGGTAACAACTGGTCAGGAGAATTCTGTTTAAGAGTCATAGTCCTTGAAATGAACTATTAAACAGAGCCACACAATCATTCCTCATGTTGAGTGTATCTGTACTTTAAGCCGATGTTTACGATACCTGTATGGTGATGGGGGTTTGCACTATCCATGAGTTTTGAAGACTCCCTTGTATTTCGTTTACTCTTTTTAAGTGCAGTTGGGTAATGTACTATGTGGTGTAATTTTAGATTGATTAAGTTGACTAGTTGAGGTGCAATAAAAATGAAGATTTTTACTTCAAGATTCCTACTTAATTATTTATTCTTGAAATTCTGCTCAACACATACAAACACACAATGTTTTATTATATTCTGGATATTGAGACAAACGTTTCTTTATAACCTTTATTTCAATAATTCCAGTTCTTGAAAATGTATTGGGTAATAGGATATTGGCTGTCTTTAAATGCTTTAAAATGAAAAAGGCACCATTATGAAAATAAAAAAGCGTTCCATCCACCATGAATCATCTTCAGTTTGGGGGCTGGATCTGGTCAAGGGGCAGCTGAAGTTGATTTGGGTTCCTCAGACGTCGCAAATCCCCCTCCACCTTAGGGATTACACACGGGCACACAAGTTACATCTGCTCCCAGACATCAAATGAATGAATGAGAACGGTAGAAATAAAAAATAAAAATAAAAAAAGAGTTGACAAGTGTCTCCACCTCAGTCAATTCGTCCTTCAGATGATTGTATCTCTCCACATTAAATTGAGCTCTCTGGGCACCCTTGTAGAAATAATGCAGGTACTTTCTGTCTTTTGCATCCGGATACACATAGTCCTGCACAACAGTGAACAATAATATAAACAAGTTTTTACTGAAAGGTGTAGCTTTAATACTAAGCATATGCTATATGCTTTCTGCTTCTGCCAAATGTTGCTACATTCACAATAATGCCTGTGGTGTGTGGACGGCCCAGCACCTGCTTGGTGAGGACGTAATAGGCAAACACCCCGATGCCGGTGGAAGAGGTGAGGAAGTAGGTGACCGGCTCCATGACGTCCCAGGAGTAAACCCACCAGGTGAGCCAGGCCAGAGCGCCGCCCTGCACCGAGAGCAGACCCAGGCCCATCCACACCGCCCCGGTGGAGCTCAGCTCCGCCCGCCGCGCTATTTGGGCTTTTACCTGGAGTACACACACACGCGCGCACACGCGCACACACACACACACACACACACACACACACACACACACACACACACACACACACACACACACACACACACACACACACACACACACACACACACACACACCATGCAAACAACAACAATAATTAGAAATAACATCATATCTCTGCACCTCAGACAGAAACATTGTCATGCCAAGCAGATCCTATACTGGTAGGCAGGAGCACCTTCTCTAGCGGGCTCAGTTCCTGTTTGAGGGTGTCCAGTTTCTCCAGCAGCTCCCTCTCCTTCAGGATGTGGTGGCTGGGGAGGTGGAGGGCCGTGTGGAGCAGGTGCACCATGTGCTTCACGTCTTCCATGCCCATGGCATGCTCATGGCTGCTCATCTCTGAGACATGGGGCACATTCAGTAGGAGACATGGGTCAGAGCCCTTTCAGTAACACACTCATCCATTTCCTGTTACTTTTTTATCCATGTTTTTTTTATTCCTTTTCTTTTTTTACCTTTTTAGTGTCTTTGAGAACTTTGAAAAGTGCTATACAAATGTGATGTATTATTATTATTATTAATAATTATAATAATATTATTACTTGCTGACTTCACTTGCTGATTTTAAACACCATTTTTGAAATATCGAATCATTTCTAAGCATTTCAATGTTCGCTTGAAATGTTTACTTTAATGCTCACTCAAGAATGTGTTGTTGTGTACAAAGCCTTAATTTCAAGTCAACAGTGCAAATAAAAAACATGTACCTCCATTACAAATGTTACTGCAACCAGTAAACACTAAACACTGCATTATAAGGAGGCCACTGTACCGTCCTGTGCTGTGTGCACATTGTAGACAGCATCATTGATGACCAGCTTGAAGTTCTTGCTAAGGAGTGTGCCAATGGATGTGGTACATGCAACCTTCTCCCCTTCTGTAAGTACAACATTAAGCAGAGTTATAATCTATCGGCCCCCTACAGTCTCTCCATACGTCAGATATTTCACTGAACATCATGAGGATGGTGCTGTATTTAGCATAAGATCGGTGATCGGTGTTGATAACCCGACACAGCTCAGGAAAGATTACCTAATTCTAATCAAACTCAAATCAAACTTTATTTTTACGGCGCATTTCATAACACAATGTGACTCACAGAAGGAAAATGGGGGGGGGGGGGGGGGGGGTTACAAACACTAGTAAAGAGACAGATTTCCCAGAGCTAAATATTACAGCGAGTGATAGACGAGATTAAAGAGGTTAAAGTTAGCATGTATTTTTAATAGAGCTTGTACTGCTGCATGTTGTCCTCTACCCCATTTAGAGGCTGAGCAGGTGATATTCCTGGAGACTGTTGCTTTTTGTCCTCCGGCTATTGAGAGGCTAAGCAGTTCTCCAGAATATTGGATATTGAATAAACCTTTAAATTTGAACCCTCACTCTGTCTCTGAGCTTTTCGGGCCAAACCCACACATGTTGACGGCAACCGAGGCTCGGTCCGTCACAATGTCTTAAGTGTACATTTAAAGGTTTCCACCGTTTCAGCCATTCTTAGGTATTCTGGCAAATTATTCCAAAGGCTGGGGGCATAGAAACTAAAAGCTGCTTCTCCAGGTCTCTTTGTCCTGGCTTTTGGAACTGTTAGGAGTTCAGTGCCAGAAGACCTCAGGGATCTACTGGGTGTGTACCTTGAGAGCACGTCTGTTATATACCCAGGTGCATGAATATGGAGTGATTTATAGACTAGTAAGAGAATCTTGAAATCTATTCTGAAACTAACAGGTAACCAGTGCAGTGATTTTAATACTACTAGTAATACTTTAATTCTACCCATTTGTCTGGTCATATCTAGAATTGCAAACAGGCTGTGCGATCTGTGAAACCTATTGAGATAGACACACATATGCCAACATCGCCTACTATTGCTTTGATATGTATAAAAAAAAAAGATAGATATATGTGTATATATATATATATATATATATATACACATCATTGCTTGATTGTGCTAATGTCTGTTTGATAAATTAAACCATCTTTAATTTTGTCCTGAGCAACAAAATGGAGTGTGCATGTGTAGACCTACCTGTTGTGAGTACAGCGGCGGTTGTGATCCCAGAATCCTCCCGGTGCAGATCCTGTATGAAGTCATTGACAGTCATGAGCATGGGCCTGAGGAAGAAGAGGCACGTCTCTCTCCTGGAGGGCAGTGGTAGGGCCACCACAGGGCGTCCATGTTTGTACTGCACGGACACGTCTACAGGAGTCCAGAAGAAGGGGGACTGGTTACTTTAATACTGGACTTGCCATTCAACAATAGGTGATCAGTAAAAGGAGCATTTCATTTAATTCAGATAGACTAGAGGATATTCCTGACTGATCCACTGGAGGGCACTCTGACAGTTCATACAGAAAGGAACAGCACTCTGCAGCTGTGCTTCATGTGGGTGGTGTGTGATAGAAGCGACTACTGTACTGTACCACTGGAGGGTGCTAGAGTGCTGCAGAAGAGAACTTGCTGGCATCTCCACAGAGGCAGTCTGGGCTGGGCCTTAAACAAAAGCAGAGGTGAACGATTATTTCCATATCCAACAACGTCAAACACTATTTTTATGGAGTCATTGCTCTGCTCCGCACGACACAAAAACAGGAAGTTTGTGTTATATTGCAAATCAGTGAATTACTCAGGATGTGTTGTTTTTCTGTGAAGCAATAGAATGTCCCCATGAACAACTGTTAAAAGGAGAAGTTTAAAATGGCCATCTTATCCAAACAACCTTTCACCTATTGACTTGGGTGTGGTGTAGGGATATGGTGTTTGCATGCTTGGACTCGCTGTGGATGAGTCAACACAAAGGTGGTTCAAAGAGCGTACAGCTCTGACAGCCGACACTGTAACGAGCAGACGGGGTAGAACACGGACATGATGAGCATTATTAAAAGGTGACTGCCTGTCTCTCAGGAGGAGACATGATGACCAGCATTATTAAAGGTGACTGCATGTCTCTCAGGAGGAGGCTGTGGTGGTCCCATGGCAGAAACCCAACTCTGTTGAGATCATCACTGTAAACCTAGTTCGCTGGTTTGTGAGAATCCATCGTACATTCTGCAGGTTTGTCAACATAGAATGCAGCATTCCTCTACGGAACCTCACACATGAAGTACAAATGATGGATCTTTTCACTCTTCTCATTTTGTCTAGAATTGCAAAACACTTGATTTACACCATTGATTTTTCTGGTAAACAATGATGATTTATGCACAGCTACCTTGGTCATGTATTGATTAATCAGTACTTTTGAGAAATCACAGGATCACCTTCTACTGCACCAAACAGTGCATTTTTGTATTGGTTTTCATGTAGACTATTCCATCAAAAAGGAACGTCCAGAATTTAGCATGGCATTCAAACCACATCCACAGAATGCATTCTGTGCTGACCACATATTAGCAACACATACTACTTAAGATGTCACTTGTGTGTAAATTAATTGGTAAGATGAATAATTTATAAATCCCCGGTCTGAGTATTGCTGAGCTATGCTTTAGATGAGGTTTAGATGCGATTGAGAAAGTAATAGTACTCTTTAGTGCATCAATAACCACTGTTCAATTAAAATAGAGTCTAGCTGACTCCCATAGGGGTAAAGACTTGACGTTAAATAATACAAGCAGTGGTCCATTTGTCTTTTTTCCTTAGGAGATAATCTTTCTTGTCTGCTTGAATTCCAAGTAGATTCCGGTGGGTCGATAACGGCCACACTGCGGATAAGGCAGCTGTCCTCGCCTCTGTCACAGTGACATAGTGGAACCTGGCAGCAAAGCCCCTTGTCCTCTGCCTGGGAGGTCATTTGATCCATATCAAGACCTGAGCTCCACACAATCAGGTGCACTCATCTTATGATGGCACAGAGGGAGAGGGCTGGGATTCTTTTAATGAACCAATCAGACCCTAGGACTGTGGAAGCTCTTTTAATGAACCAATCAGACCCTAGGACTGTGGAAGCTCTTTTAATGAACCAATCAGACTCTAGGACTGTGGACGCTCTTTTAATGAACCAATCAGACCCTAGGACTGTGGAAGCTCTTTTAATGCCCAAGCTGGTTCACCTCGGGCTGGAACAAATGAACTTGATTACTCATTTGCATCATGGGGAGATCTGGACCCTTATTGTTATTTATAAATATAAATGTGCCAGGTAAAAATATAGCCTAAATCAATTCGTTTATTGTCTGTCCTACATAAGCATAATAAGGAGATGAAAAAAGGTGCTTGCACTAACAAATGAAGTTGTTGGGTGTATTCTAGAGGAAATACAACTAGTGGTGCATCTTGTAGCATATTCCAAACAATCTTATTGGAGCATCTATGCATCCCGATAATAGTCTGTTCAAATAAAGTTTGACTGGCATCAGCAAAATACAGACAATATGCTTATACTTGTCCAATTGTAAGATAGAAAACCTTTGCATTGCACGCAAGGCGTAGCAGAGTGGTGCCTTCGGATTGCACAAGTGACTGCAAGGAGCAGCTCTCCAGTTAGAACACTAAACTTCCTCCCTCCCGAGACCCGTCGGTCGACAGACACATTGTACTTTATCTGTCAGAGCAGAGGCCTGCTGCCTTCCTGTTGTTCAGACTGTGCCTCTTGAGGCTCCATAGATGCCAGAGGAGGAGTGGGTAATGATTCTTCATTCGAATTAATATGCCAACACCCTGCTCCAAAGTTGAGCTATTCTGTGGCTAAACTGTTTTAATGCACTTTACCTTTTTAATCTCTTATTTTTGTTCTATATTCTTTAAATTACCAATGTGTATGAATTGTGCTATATAAATATTCTGCTCATCAGTGCAGGAAACTAAATTAGATGGCAAGACAACACCAAGGCCTACGGTATTGACTTTATATTTTCAGATTAGGCCAGAGATGTTCTGAACCACACATATAGTCAAAGGCAGAAGCTCTTATACTTCACTGAATATGACATCAGCTTACACAACTAGTCAAATAAACTATGACTATTCTTTGTTATTATTTAGAGTGGACAAGCAAGTAGCCAAACCTCTCAATGCTGTACTTAGCGAGACACTGAGGTTTATTTATGCGCGGCCCAGTTGATTAAAGTGCCAGAGCGTTCACTGGGGTGATTCGTTTGCAGAAACGGGAGATTTGGAGAACGAAAGCGAGATACTGCCTCAGTGCATTCTCATTAGATTCTGTACCATGCTCGGTGTGTGTGCAGCGTGACAACACCACTCAGAATGTGTGTGTGTGTGTGTGTGTGTGTGTGTGTGTGTTTAGTGGCACACACCATCAAGATGCTAATGAGAAAGGTGCACGCGCTGTGAAAGAGTAGGAGCAGGAAACGTGCCATCAGACGCGGTTGCCAGGCTATTTGTCTCCCTGCCAAAGACCATGAATTCATTTCACAACTCACTGGAGGAAATGCGCAAGACAGGAATTCCAGAGGCTGACAAATAGTGTAGGTTTCAACGGTACAGCTGATGCTACCACAAATGTCTTAATAATAAGCTGAATCCGATGGCCCACAAAACAATAAAGTTCCTTGCTAATGAATACAATGTACTTCCATGAGGAACTATGAACAGGAAGAGCTTTCAGATGATGGTCTGAAACATTCAAATGCAAACCTGTAAATAACTAGCGTTCATAGCCCATAGTCGGGACCTGTAAATAACTAGCGTTCATAGCCCATAGTCGGGACCTGAATAACTAGCGCTCATAGCCCATAGTCGGGACCTGAATAACTAGCGTTCATAGCCCATAGTCGGGACCTGAATAACTAGCGTTCATAGCCCATAGTCGAGACCTGAGGTGAAGGAGAACATATGGGCAAATGAAATGAACATGGAATTGGTCCATAATAGAAGTGGTTCACTGCCACCCGTTTCAAAACAGACTGAACCATGGCCGTGACCGTGACCGACTGTGGATTGAATTGGAATCATTTGGTGACTGTCAGCAGAAGCATAACAACAAACCATCACATTCAAGCTCATTCACTGCTGAGGACACATCTCTGGTTGCAATGCATTCCTCAGCACTTATTATCATTGAGGATCATTAGCATCACTGCTGTGTCCGTTCTGCACCATTCCGGGTTCCAGGTCCAGTGCACCATTTGAGAGCTCAGTTCTTCCTCTGCTGTCCAGGCTGTGTTTTCAGCCTGCCCTGCTCTCATGTGCTGGGCTGACAGTGAGTGACCATGGAGGTGATGAGAGCCATCATGCAGACAGCCAGGCTCATTTATTCCACTGGCCACCCGTGGCTTGCAGGCCGTTATGGGTGCTGTCAGAGCTGAAATACGGCCGTGGCCCCAGCGCTTGCACCCCTCCAGCCCTACCCCACTCTCCCCACCCGCAGGCTCTTCATTACGGCTCGCTGCCACAGCGTGAGCACTGGGGCCCGGGCAAGTCTGACAAGAGGATGTATGCTCTCTCTCCTCGCTGACACGGCCCAGGAGGCTAACAGGGAAATAAACTGGTGTGATAAGCCCGCCCCTCCCCCGCCGTCCCCTTCCCACTGCACGATAACCATGCTGGATGAAATATGGTGATGCCATGTTGAACCAAATTACAGAGGCGGTCATGGTAACTGCGCCTCAACTGCACTCTCCCTGTGAAAATCCATTTGCATGCAGGCATCTGTCTAAACTCCCTCTCTCCTTCTGCTGTTATTGTAGATGGAAACAGGGCGGGCTCAAAGGTGAGCCTGGGTGTGCCCAGCTCCACACAGTAAGGTGAGGTGAGCCTGGTCTTGTGGGTGTGCCAGTGGAAGAGCAGGTCTGAGAAGAACAACATTGGCCAAATGAATAGCCTCAAGAAATGTAGGTCACAATGGAAATGTTCTTACTTGTCTGCTCTGTTTGGGTTGTGTTTAACATAGACATGAAAGTGGTTTGTCCAGTAGGACAAGTGGAGGTAATGCATGACCGAAAATCCCTAACAGGCCTCCAAGGCCACCTCTTTAAAGCAACACTATGCAACAATTTGACACTTTTTGAGGTATGGTTTTATAGGCAACTGGTTTTGGTACCATCCTCAAATTAATTTTGATTGCATATGGTCATAAGAAAGAAAAACGCCGGTGTCTTTCACCACTATCCCTCCAGGATATGCACTGTATGCACTATGCAATTCTGTGTTCCAGGCTGGTACACCCTGCAAAAATGGAAGAAAAGCTTACACAGCATGACATTGTCAGCTATACTGCCAAAAGACACCAATTAGTGTGCTGGCAAGCGTCTATCAGTGCCAACTGGGCATGGTGGTGTTTGCAAGGTTTTTGCATGCCTTTAAGGTAGTTAGCTTGCCAGTTTTGGAACAGAACTACTTATTGCTGCTTTAAGCCTGTATTTCACACACAGTGTCTTACAGCATACTAATGCTGCTGCACTGCAACAGTCAGTCACTGTCAGCTTATCTGCTTCCCGTGGTGGTGACTGAAGATGCTGAGTTGTGTTCAGAAAGCCTTCTCTCACCATAGTGTCATCATTTGTGATCGTGCCAGTTCCTTTTTTTTTACTGCCAAATTACAATACACAATCCAGAAAGTGAACCCTTTGCTTTTAATTCAGCTATGCAGCAATTTATCAGTAACAATAACATCAGATACTAAGAGTCTAAAGTCCCCAGGATGAGGAAAGTTGCATGAATGCTGGCTAAGCTGTCTGAAGCACAAAACCAATACAGCAAAGAAATGAATTAATTAGATCTGACTCGTCTCGCAAGAGCCATCAGTGCAACATTGATCATGTGGATGAGTGCATCCAGTCAATATGCTGTTTAACTGAGCACATCTCTCCTCACTTCCAGTCTTGCAGGCACTCCCATAGTCCCACAGCTGACTGACACTTGCTGGTTAGAAGAGGAGAATAAAAGCAGTCAACTGTAAATGGACCTTGCCGTCGGATATTAAACTACCTGTAGCTGTGCATTTCAACATGTACCAGTCTTAACAACACAGAATTAGGAGAACCATTACATCCTGGTTTCATTTTGCAATGAACCATCACTGTCACACTTCTGGACTCATAAGGGTCACTGCTCTCGTAGAGGCACTGAAAAGGGCAGGGGGGCAGGGGGTGCACCTGTTAAAGGACATGCCACGCTGGTATGCTCATGCTGATAAGTGCTAATGCGCTCCCTGCCATGCCATGCCAGTCCTCCTCCAGCGCTCAGACACAGACAGACAGCTGTGACTCACTCCTCTGCCGTCATAACAATATGGGAGAAGGGGATGAGGCCCCGTGCTTATTTATACCCACCACACTGAGGTCTTCACACTCGAGTGCATTTCACATTCTGCTTTTCCTGCATGCCAATGCATGAGTCACTGAACAGCGGGTTGCGACGGATCCTGATCTCAGGAAACAATGTTCCCCATTTTTTAGCCAAACTAAAATGGCTAATGATTAAATGTAGGAGAAAATGTATGACTATTCTTTAAACTTAGACCATTATATCATCAGTAGTGCAGCAATGTGCCTTTAAGCTATAGGAGATGGCAAATGTCTAAATGATTCAATTAGGAAAACTGTAGATGATTTGTACCATGCTTTTGTAAATGTAAATGTAAATCTAAGTGCTTTTATCCACACTAGCCATATCCTTTGATTTCACTAAGACATGCAGTTCAATGTTAGAGACAGGGCTGATATCTCTGAATGTGGACCTACAGAATCCTATACAGCGATGATCGTACTGCAGTCCAGCATCAGGCCAGGTCAACCCACTGAATTTGTGTTGAGGAACATACATTTAGTAACACAAAATCCTCACAAATCCAAGCAAACCTGGAATTGAATATTAAACTGCAGTGGGTTATCTGCCAATACACCATACAAAGCTCCTGTGCGTGTACTTTAGCTGGGACCTTGACTCGAACTGTGCTTCCTTTAGCTTTGCAACTATGATTATGAAAAGGTGGAACACTCCCAATAAAACAGATCAAGGGTACATGAAACATGATGGTGATGAAAAAAGACCTTATTATTTCACACGTGTCTGTGAAAATGAAGTGAGGACCGAACACATTTAAATCACCACCTCACCAAGATGACAAGAGCTCTTGCCACAATAGGTGCCTGAAATGAGTACACAACAGTGGCAGTTTGCCTATGTGAGGGGCTGACAAAAACTCAATTGAGAAACTGATCTGGTAACTGAGAAGCCACGATACATAATATAACACTTTAAAATGGCCTTAATTCTTTATTAAACTGAATTACATTAAAACTCCAAGGGAAGATTAAAATCAATTTGCTATTTTGAATTAATAACAGCAAAGTGATGGATCATTTCACTACAGTTGAACATTATAAACACTGAAACTTAATTTGCCCATCTGATGCTTTCGAATGAACATGAGGTGCACAAATAAGCTGTACAATCACAGGAACTTCCATCTGTTATTAAGCAGAGCCTATGGGCTATACATTAGAGACTTGCAGAATAGACAAGATTGAGTACAACATGACTGAACACAATCCTAGAGGACAAGGTGCTATGAACCAAGCAATGGCTGGAGTGATTTATGCGAGGTGAATCGTGTGCATGAACCTGTCTACCAGAGGTGAAATATGACCCCACTACGACCGTTGTCTTCTCTTGTCCCAGGATTGGGGGAAGGGAAGAAATCTTGGCTCTTACTGCAGGTATATTTATGTGATGCCATCGCAACCAGTGAAGCATACTCCAAGGAAAAATTGTAGGCCTATTCATTTATGCATAAGTGGTGTTATATAACAACACAGCACAATGCATGCGCTTGCACTTCTGCATCTACAGCAGGCGGGCCAACCTTAAGTCTAGCAGCACTGATGCGTGTAGTGGAATGAGAGGACAGACCTGGCCTGATACGGCATGGGCCCACGGGATCTGTGCACGTGAGGGCCAGGTCTGTCTCAGAGTCAGCTGCAATCTCTCTAAATGCATGTCAGCATGTCGGGCATGCAGGTACGGTGCAATCCGACGGATCCACACTACTGTCTAGTCCAACCTCGATGGTGTTATCCCTGTCTGCCGGTTTAAAGAGATAAAGGACAGGGTGTGAGGACCAGATGGAGGGCGTGTGGCCGTGCTGGATGTGCCCTTGGACATAACAGCAACAACATGTGTTGTTCCCCAGTCATCTCCAGACAGATCAGAAGGCCCATTTAATCACGGAGTAATCGAGCCAGTTGAGCCCACTCAAACACCAGGAAGAAGGAAGGATGGGTGTACCCATATCATCCAGGGGATTTAGCTGGGTGGCACAAACGTAGTTTCTCTCCCCATGACAAAATGTTGCCTATTCTGTTATTTTATGTGACCAACATTGAGTTTAACCAGCTTTTTTGCTTTTGGTTTGATTTAGAAGACCAATTACTGATTCCCAGAGCCCAACACATTAAGAATTAAACCCAAATACACTAAATCTAAATGGCAATGCTGCATAAATTACAAAGCACTGCTGCATAAATTCAGATTTTAGGTCTGAATCACGTAAGCTGAGCAAAGTCAACAATATACCTCTGCACTGCAAATCATCAATATGTGTCAACATTTGTGTAACCCTTTGAGCCTGTCCTAACATTTTGTGCTTGAAAAAGAATGTGTTCCCGTCTATTCACAAGTTAACAGGTTATGTTTACAGAGCAATCCTAGATTCTCGCAGATAGGCCTTCGCCAGAAGTCCTGTGTGCTGTTTAGATGCTTATAGTCAGCAGCCTCTAAAACAGAGGCCTACCAGGTGCATTCCTAAATAGGTGTTAACGTTAATGTAACTTCAGGTTCAAAGTCAGCATTATCCATATTTAAAAGGAACATCAACGGCAGCTGTGTTGTCGCTTACTGTTGTCGCTTCTAGAATTAGTTTTCGTAGTTTTGTGTAATCAGATAACTGTAATGCGAGTCACATCCCAGTTACACTTTGGCCGACTGGCCCGACTTGGAATACAGAAACAGCAAGAAGAAGACATCGTGTGCAGCCAACTCCAAAAGTCGAAAGAATGCGAGGCTATAGCCTGCTTTAATGTGCAACGCAAAAAACAATGTACTAGATTCTACAATGCTAACTGTACCGAAGCAGGAGACTGACGTGCTGAAACACCCAAATTCCACCATTTTATAGGTGGAGGGAGGGAGTAACTTCGGTTAACTTCGCGATATGTTATGTTCATTTCCTGTGCGCACTATGCCAAATGGAACGTTTTCGTCTCATCAAAGGAGCAGCTGACAACATTAACAAGTTTGCCAAAAGGAACTTTGCTCCTACTCGCCCAACAGTCCCCCTAATATTACAGATGAAAATGTTGCAGCGAAGCATTTGAATAGCCCGCTGTCGCACGTACAGACAAGCCAGTATTGTAGATTACACGAATCGTATTTTACACAAACTTACCTTGTGGGTCAAGTGGACTGGACTAGCGGTTGTTTTCAATAGTGAGCGGAGTGGTATCGCGTGCCTAATAACTCCAGCCTGTAGTTTGGCGACTAGTCCTATAGATGCCATCTCTGCTATTAGTTCCTGTGCTGTATCATAATGAAGCGAGCACAGTTCGGCACTTGACAGTTGTTCATATATAGCCTTGTATAAATGGCTATTTCAAACAACGCCCCAATGATCAATATACTGCCGCTATGTACTAGACCTCTTCCTCCAACGCCGTTGAAACAGAGGCTGTCTTCTTGCACTCTTGTGACGATTCCACTATTCAAGTCTAAAAGCGCCTCCTATTGGTTGAGTATATTCTTTGATGCTAACAAATCCGGAAGGTCGTTGTGATTATATTTCCATACGAAAATATACCTACGGCCGACTTTTATCAAATGAAGAGCCATGTGACATTCGCAGTTGAATGTACGCCTAATCAAAACGATTTCGAACACTGATTGCAGTCTGTGTGTGTGTCTCACTCAGTCTACTCGCTCCTTTCCCACAGGAATGATGCTGGAGCTCCACTGTCATTAATAGAATGAGGGACAGAGTAGTCAATAGCAAAGAAATGCTACAGGGATTCATTTCTTGATACAGTCACTCACTGGGCAAAATACCCATGCAATACAACCTGCAAGGTATGGGCAGCTGGCCATCTCCAGCCTATTTTGGGATTTTTCTTTTTGAATATTTCATAATTCTTCTGTAAGGAATCCTAGAGTTTGTTACCTGTCTCCACCTGTGTGGATACAGGGCCGGTCCTTCCTACAGGCGACATAGGCAGTTGCCTAAGGCGCCCCTCAAATACTTTTTTTTGTTGTTGCTGGGCAGAGTCTTTTGCGCCCCCTTCTATATCTCCAACCAATATTTTGACATTAAAAAAATAAATCTAACATAAGGGGAAAATGAGCCAAAAATCGAAAGAGGAAGGGGTGGTTTGAGTGTGTGTGTCCAAGCAACGTCGACGAAAGAAACTATGAAGAGTAAGGTGACCAGACGTCCCCGGTTTCAGGGGACAGTCCCCGTTTTTGGTGGCCTGTCCCGGGCTGGAGCTGTCCCCGGAAATGTCCCCGGTTTTCACTGTGACCAACAACAGACTCGGGATACAAATAAAAAAAAAGAAAGAAAGAAAACAATGACCAAATGTTTAGTTGCGTAGCCTATACACGCCTCTGGCTCAAGCAACAAGCCAGCAGCCAGGGGGACAAGCTCTAGCCTAGAGCTCAAAGATGTTCTAGAATGTCCGTCTTTGCAGTATTTTGTTTGGAATATGCAGCGCGGTACAATCTTTGCCCTTAGCTTCTACTTTTTTTTATTCAGAGAGAGATCGCGTCCATTCATTCATTCATTCAGCCAGCTAGCTCTGGCAAATCGAGTAGCTACAAGACAGGATAGCTTTGGGATAGGCGATTAGCGAACGGTGTTTATTGTAAGTGTCATTGTTTATCATCCATGTCATATATTATTTAACCTATAATATGTATGTAGCCTATGATCTACAATTTGCAACAATGTGAGTGTTAAGCAGCAGCTATCTGTCGGTCAGGTGTCAGCCACAGCTCTACTTGCTAACTAACTTTGTTAACTTTTTAACATTAGCAGTTATACTAACTACAGTACTATGACATTTCAGTTTCATTAGTCTGGGTTACTATTGAGAGGTAGTTAATAATAAATAATAAATTAAACCACTTGAAAGCAAGAAAATACTCCTTGAACTCGCTTATATCCAGTAACATCTAGTTGCGCTTCCCGCGTACGTCTGTCTCGTTGTTTGTGTGACAATGACAATAAAGTACTTTGAACTTTGATAGTTCTGTGGAAGCAAAAACAGTCTCACCAGTTCAATGTTCGGCAGTGGGTTTCAATGTGCTAAAATCTTTAAATGAGTCATGTGCTTAGGCTACATAGATAGACAATTGCAGGTAGCCTAGAATAATGGTAGGCCTACATTACTTAAAAACAAACACACAAAAAAAAACATGTGTTCTTGTTGTGGTCTCTTACAAGACACTAATGAAATGTTTTTTTCCCACATTAACTTCACATATTCTTTATCAACAAATATGTCAACTGGTAGTGTGTCACAGAACTTGTTATTTTTTAGATTATTCAGATCTCCCTCCCTCACCTTGACATTGCTTGGATTTAATTACATTTTTTACTGAAATTGTATTTTGAATCTTTTTGTTTGTTTGTTTCTTAAATCACTTTTGGTATAGTAATACCTAAAAAACAATTCCAAAGATCCTGGAGTCTATGGGCCTGATCTGTACGTATGTTCATAGTTCCAGCTGATTTTCACACAGATTATAGGAATACAATGCATTCAACACCTGTCACCCATCCGTGCAGACCAGTCACTTATCAGCCAAACACAGAGGTTAGGCCTACTGGGAAGCTTGTGCATGACGTCAACAAAGTTCTTATCACTGATATTGGTTGTTATTATCTGGCAAAAGGTTGTTACCTTTACTACTCTTCATTTCAGCCACTTTGTGATTAGTTTTAAGAAGAAAACTCTTTGTTTGACATTCCCCTTGCGATTTACAAGAACAAGGGTAAGATACACTGCTTTTATGAATATGGGCCCAGTCAGTGTCCCCGTTTTTCGATTACAAAGACAAAAACATGACATGTTTTGGAGGTGTTAACGTGTCTGAACTGAAAATGTCCCCGGATTTTGTCTCAGAAATCTGGTCACCTTAATGAAGAGGCAAAAGCCATCCGGGGCGCAATTCAAAAAGAAAAGAAAGGAAGAAGAAGAGAATCGTGCCAAGGAGAAAGGTAAAAATCCTTAAATCCTGTTCTTAGCCAAGAATGAATCCCAGATTCCCAAAACTTTCATGAATGCCAGAATTGCCCCGGGCACTTCAGTGGAGTTAAGAAGAAAAGATGTACCTTATCATTGAAAGCCTTCCTACTCCCTTTCACATTGTTCTTTAAGGATTTTACAGAGGCGGGTATATCAAAAATAATATGTCCATTTATTATACATTATACAAAAAAGACATGATTAAAATATTGATGGCCAGCCAGTCATAAATTACACCAGGGGCGCACAGATAAAGCCAATAGCTAGTGCAACAACACTACAAATATCTTACTCGTTGCATAGCACACCCATTAAGGAAGACAAACACGGCAACTTGTCAACAAGTGAGGAATACTGGTGAAAATCTAAGGAGTGAAGCTTGCCTAGGGCGCCAAATGTGCTAGGGCCGGCCCTGTGTGGATATTAAGTTATGCCTTTTGTTATGGGCGCCAATGCACTCTAGATGGAATGTGGTCTGAATGTCACATTCCAGGTGTACACTTTATACTACTTGCATTTTGCAGGTTATAAACCTCACTGCTTAGAGGTAAAGGATAGTTTGAAATATAATTTCATAGGGTAGGGTAGGAGAGCAGAAAGAATGCTCTTTATTTAGTAGAGTAAGGTAACACAGAAACGAATTAGATTTAGGGAACCTGTCAGACTCTGCTTTGTCAGCCCCTCTGGCCAGATTGATATTTGGCTATTAGCTCACAATTGGAAACAAATAAGGCAGCGGTCAGCACATTGAGAATAAAGTTATTTCTGTGTCTATGACTCTGTTCCAGCTGCTGTAAGGATACTGTGAGCCAAGAACGAATAGAGATTGCACTAGTGCTTCCATCCTCACTGTAAACAGACTGTCACAGATGCACTGTCACTTTAAGCTCAGACTAGGGCCACCTGAGCCAAAGCTTTGTGCCAGTATTTATCTGTCAATATTCATGAAGGACAGTGTGCTGTTGAAATTACAGTATTTATCTCTGCTAATACTCGTGAAGGACAGTGTGCTGATGAAATTACAGTATTTATCTCTGCCAATACTCGTGAAGGACAGTGTGCTGATGAAATTACAGTATTTATATATCTCAATCCTCGTGAAGGACAGTGTGCTGATGAAATTACAGTATTTATATATCTCAATCCTCGTGAAGGACAGTGTGCTGATGAAATTACAGTATTTATCTCTGCCAATACTCGTGAAGGACAGTGTGCTGATGAAATTACAGTATTTATCTCTGCCAATCCTCGTGAAGGACAGTGTGCTGATGAAATTACAGTATTTATATCTGCTAATACTCGTGAAGGACAGTGTGCTGATGAAATTACAGTATTTATCTCTGCTAATACTCGTGAAGGACAGTGTGCTGATGAAATTACAGTATTTATCTCTGCCAATACTCGTGAAGGACAGTGTGCTGATGAAATTACAGTATTTATCTCTGCCAATCCTCGTGAAGGACAGTGTGCTGATGAAATTACAGTATTTATATATCTCAATCCTCGTGAAGGACAGTGTGCTGATGAAATTACAGTATTAAAGAGAAAGAGGGGATAGCAAAGAGACAGGCAACATGAGCTAGAGGAATATAATACAGGTCATAATGAATTCTATAAGATAAGAAATTTGAATCTCTGATTATTATTGTTTCTTTGTGTAGGGGAGGGGAAGATCTTTTTACCTGCAATAGTGTAAAACTGATGACATTACTGAAACGGATGGTAAGTGCATTTTGTGCAGTCAGTCAGTTCTTGTATCTGAACAGTGCGTGCTGTGTCAAGCCTGTCTATGCTGTTTAGTTTGTTATGAGAGGCCTACTGTAAATATACTTGCATCAGTTACACAGCGGCCATAGTGGTTTGTCAGACATCCCAGAAAAGCACATTGTACTCTTTTTGTAGTTGAAGAAAGCTGAATGAACATTTTCTCTTTAAAATGTTTAGGATTAAAAAGTAAAGGTTTCCATGACTGTTATATGATCTACTAACTTATGACACACATTGCATTCTCTGTGGCTCGAAGCACCTGAGACTTTTTCTGTTGTGTTTAAGGTAATTTAGGTATTGTTTGTGTCATTCAGAGCTATAGCCATTCTCTTTGAGCAATTATGGGGACTTTGATAGCCCTACGAAGTAAATCAGAATCAGAATCAGGTTTTATTGGCCAAGTTAGTTTGCACAAACAAGGAATTTGACTTGGTAAAGTGGCTCTCAGTGTGCTTACACAGAATATACATCACAACACAACACAAAACAATACAAACAGTGCAACGGTCTAAGAAGTCTAAAAAAGTATATACAAGGAGGAATGCCTATAGACCGGAGCTGTGAATTGTAACACAACAATAGTGCAAAGAAGTGGAGAGTCCAAGAAGTGCAGGGATAAATATTAGAAGGTATGAGTATGACAGTTATACAGTAAGGGTGAAATAAATAAATATGATTCCGGGAGTAATTGTACAGTGGTTATTATATTGATCCATGGATATTGCACAGTGCCACAGTGGGTTAGCTGTTCAGTAGTGAGACGGCGAGGGGGAAGAAACTGTTTTTGTGTCTGGAGGTTTTGGCGAACAGAGATCTGTTGCGCCTACCAGAGGGGAGGAGTTTGAATAGGTTGTGTCCAGGGTGTGAGGGGTCTGCAGTGATTTTTCCTGCCCGTTTCTTGACTCTGGAGGTGTACAGGTCTTGGATGGTGGCCAGGTTGGCACCGATGATCTTTCCTGCAGACCTGACTGTCCGTTGGAGTCTATTCTTATCCTGTTTGGTGGCCGATCCAAACCAGACAGTTATTCAAGTGCACAGAACAGACTCGATGACTGCAGTGTAGAACAGGATCAGCAGCTCCTGAGGCAGCTCCTAAGCTGGCGCAGGAAGTACATCCTCTGCTGGGCCTTCTTGATGATTGTGTTGATGTTGGGTTCCCACTTCAGGTTCCGGGAGATTGTGGATCCCAGAAACCTGAAGGATTCCACAGCCAACACAGTACTGTTGAGTATGGTGAGGGGGGGCAGTGCAGGGGGGCTCCTCCTGAAGTCCACTGTCATCTCCACGGTTTTAAGCGTGTTCAGCTCTAGATTGTTGCGACCGCACCACAGGGCCAGGGCCCGCCTATATGCAGACTCATCATCATCATCACGGATGAGGCCGATGACTGATGTGTCGTCTGCAAATTTTAGGAGTTTAACAGATGGGTCTCCTGAGGTGCAGTCGTTTGTGTAGAGGGAGAAGAGCAGTGGGGAGAGCACGCATCCCTGAGGTGCACCAGTGCTGACTGACCGGGTGCTGGATGCTATTTCACCCAGCCTCACCTGCTGCCTCCTGTCTATCAGGAAGTTTGTGATCCACTGACAGGTGGAGGCAGGCACAGTGAGCTGGGTGAGTTTGGTGAGGAGGACTTCTGGGATGACGGTTTTGAACGCCGAGCTGAAGTCCACAAATAGCATCCTTGCATAGGTCCCTGGGGAGTGGAGGTGTTGCAGGATGTAGTGCAGCCCCATGTTGACTGCATCATCCACTGACCTGTTCGCCCGGTAGGCAAACTGCAGAAAATGGAATAATCTTCAACTCTGATAGCTGACAGAAGTAATTGAGGATGGATAGAGGAATGAATCAGTTGTATTTTGGTTTTATAATAATTGTTTTCAATAATTACACACTGGATAAAACAGAATGTGGTTTATTTGGTTCCGTTTTAGAAGGGTTTCTTCTGTGGTTTATTAGACATATGCATGCTTTAACACAACTATTCCATGCCATGGCCACTTTGTCCACCTTGTTAAAAGCCCTTGGAATATAAGAAAAATGGGGCAAATAACAATTTCATTTTACTCATCAAATGATTCAGTAATGCACTGAGTGTTCTTTGAAAGCAAATGGGGCCTTGGAAATAACAGCAAGCAGGTAGCGACCTCTAGTGGATATTTATAGTAGTAGTGAAGGAGAAATGTATGGTCCTGCCCATAATCCAAGTCCTATAGGTTAGAGTCAGATGCACAGTGTGACTTTAAAGAATTTGTAATCGCTCTCAGAGCCAACATTATAACATTATCATCAGGGAAGATAAAGCAATATGCACATCTGATGTCTCTTACACACACAAACAACATTTCCAAACACCTTTGCGACTATACCTCTAATTATGGGACATACATCTACATAACTGTGACATAACTTTAAAGAACACAGCACACAATTGACATCATATTCTATGTCACACTTTAGCATTCAATTTACAAATTGCTGACAGCACAGTTTTCGCCAACAAAACATAACATGGCATACAATATTTCAGTAGTGTACATTTTTTTTCTAAAAATGCAAAACAGCAAAACAAACAAGAAAAAAAAATGCTCTCACAGGCAGTAGGCTACTTCATGATGAAAAGATGATGACTGGATTTGATGCTGATAGGGCCATCTAGTGCCTATCTAACAACATTGATTTTTTTTGCAGTAATATTCACAGTACCTCATGGAATAGGTATTATTTAAAATGGATACACTAACAAAGAAAAACATCGAAAGGCAAGCTGGGGATAGACAGTATGGTTTCAGCAGTACAATTGTATGCAAGCATCAAAGGAGAGAGGGTATACATAATTGTGAATAATGGTGAGCCTGTTTTAGCAACTTGTTGTAAATAATAAGGCAAAGATTGAATATATTCTTTCAATACAATCCTACAACCATGCACAGAGAGATATACACAAACATTCATATGCACACATACACACACATACACACACACACACACACACAGACAGACAGACACACACACACACACACAAACACTCATTGAGTTAACACACAAAAAAAAATCTAATTATATCAGATTGACTGAGGTAGAACATCAAAGGCTTGCAGAATATCATAGAGAAACCCTGATAACTCAAATTCTTCTTAATTAGTCAGAGAAAATTCGAACTGGAGAGAGTAGAGAGAGGGAGAACCATTGCATGCAGAGAACGACCAAAGAGTTGGAAGGGGGGGTAGGATGACAGAGAAATGGATAGACTGGGGGGGGGGGCAGAGGAGAATGGAGAGATGTCAAGCTGCGGTGCGGTGCTCTGGCCGTTGTTCGCCGGCGTTTGAAGTTGCGCTGGCGCGGAGATGGTGGGAGCAAGGAAGGTAATTGTGTCTGACGGCGGAGCAGATAATGACGAGAGCGGCTAGATGGCTGTTGCTAACGCGCGCAGCCCCCTGCTGCTCCCGCTCACACTCTCCTCTCCTAATTGACCGAGCCCTGGCTCCCCCGAGCCCTCTGTTATTATTTATTAATAATTCATCACTAAATAATTCACAGCCTGGAAAGCGCACGCACCACGAATGGGCAGTCTTAGATGAGCATGGGAACGCTGAACTTCAAAACAGTGCCAATGTCCAAAGGCACAGATTTAGATTATTTTTTTTTTTTTTGTTGCTGATGTTTTATCTGTTTTCTTTTTTGTATTTGTTCTGTCTTGTTCTGTTGTAATAAGTGACAAGAAGGTGAGCGGAACAGAGCTTAAAAGCTGATAGGGCAACCGGTGAAAAAAAGATGATCTGCTCTGGATGAAGACATAGACCTCTTAATAGAGGAAATTCAAGGTTAAGGGATTTTAAAGAGTCATATCAGGGAATAGAACGTGTGCGGACATTAAATGGTTTCACTGCTGGGTGGCCTGGACATTTGATTTGGTCTGAATCCTTATCCACTGTGATCTGTTGCCTGAGAAAATAAATTGTGTCTAAATAAAATGTAACCTTTGTATTAGCAAGGACTCACACCAATTTGGCATAAAGAATCAAACAAACTCACTCAAAAATAATGATATTGCGTTCCTTCCCTTTGTTACAGTGTAATCGCTATTTGAAATAGGCTTCTGAATATCAACCCTACTTGAAAAGTATATGCTTTGTAAATACACACACTAGTCTTATAAACCATTGCTAAGTATATGCTGTGTAAATGCACACACTAGTCTTATAAACCATTGCTCCTGAAGGGGTCAGCAATGCCCCATTCACTGTTGCTAATTCAACCAGTATGACTGCACAACTGTACTCTGCCATGTCATACAGATACTGTTATTTTTACCAAACACTTTTATACTAAATTAGTTATTTTATCTTTCTTCCTATCTGTTTTGTTGCCGTTGTTTTTTCTTTCACTTAACAGCTTTCATTTTCATTAATGGCAGTTTATAGACTGATTGATCATTGGGATTCTTCTTTAGTCTAACATCTTGTTCTGAATGGTTCTGGTGCCTTCTTTTATCTACTCTTTTTAGATATATTGTAAAACACCTCTGTTGTATAAATACAATTATTCAGGATTATTAATATAGTGTTGTGCAAACTAGCTCCACCTAAATAGACTAAATGAAATAAAACTAGACAGAAGGACACTATCTTTTATATATCTAAACTAAATCTACCCATATCTTCCAAATGTGATTTTGAGGACTTCGCAGTGACATTACGTCCAATGAAAAAAAATAAAGATATACCCTGTTATGAAGTGTATAATCTGAAAAACAGCTTCAGTAGCAGCTCACTAGTGTATTTTTAGTTTTCAGATATTTGTTTGCAAACATGGTCACCTCCTCAAGCCCCTCCTGAGGACTGAGGCTTGATTCATTTAAGTTTAATTTATCTGCAGATGCACACAAGCTCAACATTGAGAGGGCCTGAATGATTTGGGGAGAGAAGATATCAACACCGAATGTTGTGTGGAGGGCTCCATCTATCCCAGTGATGGCTCTCGGGAGGTTGCGCTCATTCGTAAACCACTTTTTTAGTCGTGGAGTTTTCAAACGCCGCAAAGTAGCTCTCTCAAAGTTTGGTGTGCGCTTCCATTCCCTCGATTCCTGTAGGGAGAGGAAAGTAAGTTGTGGAAAGATTTCTCTTTGGACTGGCATCAGTTTACTTCGCTTTGAGGATTGGTTTATCAGAAGTTGTCGACACGATCCATACAAATCTCCCGTTGCCACCGCACAACACAGACCGTCTTTCATGCTTTTGCTTTGGGGACTGTGAAGGGCTTGGTCCGTCGAGACCAAGGGTTTAGTTTTTCTCTGTGTATATATGTATTTTTGTAGACATCGCTGTAGACTTCACTTAATCTGAGAGCACATCAAAGCGTCTCCACTCCTTCAGTGCTAAATCCTCGACTAGTCCTTATTACCAAAGTGCTCATAAATGCCTATGGGGAGTCAAGAGGGAAAAAAAAGCAAAAACAAAAAACAAACATGTTTGCTTTTATCTCGCAAATAACTATTTATGCTGGTACAAATGAGCATTCTGAGGAAATATCAGTTTGTGTGAGAGTATTCAGAGATGTAAAAAATTACCCCAGAAAAAAAAACAGATGGGCTGAGGGCAGATTGTTCTACAGGGACGCCGTGATGTGGAGAATTTCCATGTCGTTTGAGTCATCTTTTGTGAGAGAACTGTCAGCGACAGATTTCATAGGGTAAAAGGAATTCTCTCCCATTTGTTCGTCATCCCAGCCTTTGGTTCCTGTGTCAAGTGAAGTGTCAGAGAACAAATGAGTGGCGCCTGCAGTTTTGATTTATTTTTGATGGGCCTGCTGTTGTGAACATGGAAACGGAATGTTACAGTTCTACCCTCACTCTCTCAGGCTCTACCCAGAGTAAATAACTTTCATCTGTCTGTCTGTCTGTCTATCTATTTGTCTATCTATCTATCTATCTATCTATCTATCTGTCTGTTTGTCTGTTCATTCACCCATCCGTCTGTCCCTCCATCTATTTATCTACCCATCCATCTATGACACTCTGTGAGAAGAGCTCCAAGCCCGCTGAGATGCAGTGAGTTCTGAAGCTGAACTGGTGAATAATAGAACAAAGTGCGGACAAGCCTTCTGAGGTTCCAGTGCACATCAGCGCCCCTCCACCAAACACAGAGAGGAGGGGGGGGGAGAGAGATTTAAGGATAGATAAAGAGAGAGAGAGACTGAAAGAGGACAGTCGAAACACAGAAAGAGAAAAGAGATGCAAGAAGAGAGTTGGAGACATTAAGCCAATGTGCTGTGAGACTGAACTACTGAACTGATAAGAGACACTCGCTGTGACGGGTGACGACTGCTGTAAAGGTTGGTCTCTGACCAGCGGTCTTTTCTGTGGTCCTTGGGTAATCCTGCCAGCTCCTTGCACTGACTCACCTTAGAGATAAATCTGTCTGTCTGTCTGTCTGTCTGTCTGTGTGTCTGTGTGTCTTGCTGCCATAAGGTACACCCAGGGTTAATCACCATGAAGCCACGCCAGGGTTCTGTCCCACGGGGCCGCCACGCGTCTCCCTCCGCTCCATCCCACAGGAGGAGCCAGATTTTTTACGCCCCGCACGGACCCATTGAAGTTTTGGCAGCTCTGGTGTGCCTCCGCTCGGTGATAGCACGCTTCATTAGAGCTGTCAGTCAGACGGCCGCGGTGACAGAGCAGCACCGCGGGGCGCCCTCGGGGCCTAATCAATGCGCCCGTCCCCAGGAACGCGCCATCAAACGCTCAACGGGGAGAGGGCTGCACACGCTCAACCGGCCCCCGCTCTGGAAACTTCCAGAGGCCCGGCGCTGATCGACTCATAAACATGACGGCTGCGCCACTCAGCCTGGGTGGAGGGGGCCCTCCGCTGTCTCCCCCAAAGTGATTTCACTTACGGCTCAACAGTGGAACTGCCCATCCTTTCCATGTAGTCAAAAGAAAGAATGACTGAATACAGAAAGGAATGAATAAATGAATGGCCACACTTTAGACACCCGAAACGCTTTTGCGTGCGTCATAGCTGACTAATCTCACCATCGTCAATCTGTAGTGCCCAACTGGAAGGATTGCCAGCGCCGCAAACCCATACTCACACACACACACACACATGGGGTGTGTGTGGTGCGGTGGTAAGTGGATGTTTTGTATCGAGCACGAATGGTTATGTTCTCAGTTCTGTGTTGTTCCCCCATCACCTTCACCCTCTCTCATCCTGACACTGGGAGCACAAACATCACATGTCCGGGGGCTCCTGCGCTGAGGCTCCACTCCCCTGGAACAATAAGATATCCTTAAAACCGTGTTGTACACTCGAACACACCGCAGGTTAAAAAAAAAAAAAAAAACGCCAAGCAAAACACAACAATGCCTTTGAAGAAAAGTTGTGCTTCCAGAGTTCCTTTTAACAATATACAGAACTGAGCGTTCTCACTGCCGCCATGTTATTCAGAGCATTCTTTCAAATATTTGGAGTGAGAGAGGAGATGAAACGAGGCCAGAACAATGAGAGCAAGGCGATGTTGTGGCGTTGGTGCGCCCTGCCCCGTCCCCTTCTTTGTGTCTGCTCCAAAGGTTGACAGTGGCCCTGCGCTGGAGCTGGATTTAGCCTCTCTGCATTGTGTGGGAGCCACTCCACACCACGTCCACGCAGGCTCTCTCTTCCCTATCAAAAGGTCCAGATGTGAACAGCGTTTTGGAATCCAGTCGCTTGTTTGCTCTGTGGGCCTCCACTGTTTAGTCTTCCCTCTGCCTCTATTCACAGGCACTGCTCCCGTCTTATTGCAGCGCCCCCTGTTCACAGTAACCCATGGCCAGATTTGGAAAATGTGTGCCTTTTACACTTCATTTGTAGCGGAAATCAACAGGACAGAATCAACTGTATGTTGCGCTGTGTACATACTTTTCCCACAGACCTAAATCATGAACACTCATATTAAGCTTTGAGTGTAAATGCTGTGTATGATTACATGCCCATATACTTCAGTTAGTGTCCTTATATGAGCAGAAGTGCATACAATAGAGAACTTGCATTCTTAAAAACACTTTGTGGAGAAGTCAGATAAAGGCCCAATCTCTCTTTAAATCCAGACATCCATCATGTTTGTCAGAACTTTGTATGACAGAATAAAGACTTCTTGTTTTGTTGAGAGCCTTTCTCTTTATTTATAACCCCGTCCAACTCTCTCTTCAGTATGTTTTGATGGTTGTTGTTGTGCTAGCATGTCCAAATTGTCAAGCTTTTCCATTTTTAAGATGCCTTTCAGAATATCAAAGCAGTCAAATCTGAGGACTGGTCCAGAAAACTTTGTTGCCTGCACTCCAGCAGCCCTCCACAAGAGGTCACTGTGCAGAGTGACGGAGCGTCAGAACAAAGGAGGCTTCAATGCGCCCTCAGATTTGCTGCTCTCAGTATAGAATCACAGCAGGTTCTATTTTCAGTTCTGAATAGTCATCAGTACTGCTCAATAAGCATTGCACACTCCATCTAATATGGGCCGTGGACAGTAAGTCCAAAAGCAACAGAGAGAGAGACAGTGTTTGCTTATCAACATAATACTGAGCTTGTAGACAGAGAGGCAGGAACTAGCCGGTCCAAAAATAACGGAGGAGCGAATCGGCCCTTTCACACCAGATGAAGAACCTCCGCTGCTCATCCCGCTCACTGGATTACCAGGCAGAAGCTGTGGCATTCACTTTAGGCTACGCCGTGTGTGTTATAGATTAGGCTCTCTTATGGCAGGGTTAAATGTCCCAGTCTGCGAGCGGCACACAGAGAATGCTTAGTGTGTTTTGAAAGAGGGGCTTTTGGGGCTAAATAGCTGTAGGGAGTTAATGCCTCAGCCTGGACCGGATTACCACTTTAAACTGTGCTAGTCTTCTTCCACACTCAGCAAACTGCTGCATCTACTGAACAGACAGTGGATGGCACCGTTTCTTTCTTCCTCTTTCTCCCTTCGTGCACTTTCTCCGTCCCGCTGGATGAGTGTGGGGGTTGATGACAAATTTTTTTTGAAATCAGGGAATAATCTTCCCGTCTGTCCGTATAGATGCTTCTCCTTCTGATTCTTGCAGAGTGGCCAATTTAAGACCATTTCAAGGTTAATAAATACTATTTCATGAAATGACAGGATGACACGTGTTATTCAGTGAGATATCAGTCCATAATCCTTGAAATAAAAAAAGGACTGTGGTCATGCTACGTGTTTTTTTGCCCTCTATTGTGTGCCATGTTAATCTTGTGGTGTGAGTGACACTGCTCTGGTGACCACATAGGTAAACCTACACGGACTGACGGGACGTGAAGCGGGCCACAGGGGGGATACGCTTGGGGTGACTCGGGCAGGGCGTGGAGAGGGTAATCCTGGGTGATCTGCCCTAAGCTGTCACAGATACAGCACTCAATGGCAGAGGCAGCTTGAGGAGAGGGCTGGGGAAAAATGTGTGTGTTTGTGTGTGCACATGTGTGTGTATGTGTTTGTGTGTGCACGTGTGTGTGTGTGTGTGTGTGTGTGTGTGTGTGTGTGTGTGTGAAAGAGAGAGAGAGGGAGAGAGAGAGAGAGAGAGAGAGGATAGGAGAGAAGAGGAGAGGAGAAAATAGGATTATACCAGCATGTCTGCATTAACTCAGCAGCCTTATCTTTTAAATGCCCCCAAAACAGCTTTT
>NC_045173.1:3398053-3400553 GCF_900700415.2 Clupea harengus | reverse complement strand
CAAAAGCCAGTCTTATTATTTCTATACACAACCAGCAACGAATGGTTTAGATGCATGTCACAGTATTTGCTTGTCCACAAAGGCGTCAGCCATGATGGTATAGCATCTCTCCAGGGCTCTGCCATACAGGAAACACAGAAACACAGGCTCCCCTGGCCCTCTCTGCTCTCTTGGAAAGAGGCTGGTTGACGCATCTCTGTGTCCAGGGGCGGGCGGTGGCACTACGGTTGACCCCTCTGTGTGTTCCTGTCCAGGAGCTGAACCGTGGCCTGACTGGTCTTATCTGGTCAAACTGGGCGGTGTGGGGGGAGCCTTTGAAGACATGCTTGTGTGGCGATGCAATCAGGCAGGCAGCTGTGGGGGCCGGCCAGACAAGACAACCCCTCTGCCACCCAGCGCATCGGCCCCCGCAGGCCATCCTACAGGGCCCCAGCGCATCCTCCCCTGCACCTCGCTCTCCAAGGAAGAGAGGACTCCGTGGGAGAGGCTGGTGGGGCGGCGGAGGGAATCACAGCGCAGTCACGTACTGGTTTCCTATTTCCAATCGGGGGGAACATCTGGGAAAGCTCGCCATGATAAAACATCCCCCAAACCCGGGGGAATGGAAAACATTTTCCACCCTGGATAGAACAATAAATAGCCTGAATGAAACAATAAGCTCCCGAGCGAGAACCACTTACCTTGTGTAGACACACGGGCGCACGGCCAAGGAGAGCTCCTGGGTCAGATCAAGCCTATTGGATTTCAGATCTCAACATGCATTCATGCAAATGGCAAAAACAGAGTTGGCATTATTTATTTATTTAGTTCTGCCACGCAGTAAAAAAAATTATCCATATTAGATCTTCTATTCTGCTATTTGTTAACTTGCTATTGAACGCATTTAGTTATTTCTAGTAACAAGTACATTTGATGTCGTTAGTATATCATCCTGTGAGAGAGTTCTGGGTCATTTATACCAAAAGTCTTTCAAACCAACAGGGTTTCAACAAGTGGCAAAGTACAGTGCCCTCCAGAATGATTGGCACCCTTAGTGAATATGAGCAAAACAGGCTATGAAAAAATGTCTTTGCTGTTTATCCTCTTGGTCTTTCACTCAAAATAATCACAAAAAATCTTAACTTTTCATGGAGGGCACTGTACACTGTAGCCAGCAACCCACTGTTCTGGAAAAGACAAGAAAAGACAAGCAGCACGACAGCAGTGAGAAGAGGCCATTTGGACTCCTACATGCTAACCCACCCAGAGGGAAAGAGTGGCAGATGCAGCTGTATCAGGGGACTGGTCAAGGGTGTGTACCGTAACATGCACCATGTACCGCTAATGCAAAAAAAAAAAAGGTCATCTATAAGCATTTCCTTCTCATTCACAACCATTCATATGGTAAATCATCTGCAGCATATGAGCAGCTCCAATCAAACTGTGCACATTCTCATTTCTTCTTCTACTGAGCTGCTCTACTTCTCACCTATAGCATTTGCCTTTGAAGAGAAAATACATTCTCGCTGCGCTCTGCAGCTAAAGCCCCTGAGGCTGAGCTGTGAGACTCTGTGCCTTATTTCTATTGATTTGGATGTGTAGAATTGGCTTCTGTACCATTCGGTGACACACAAATGAGCTCTCTCCTGCTCCCCGTCCCATTTCACCATTCCTCTGTTTTTGCGCGGCGCTTTGATGTGTCTGCTTTAATTTGAGGCTTAATGGAATCAGCGGCGCAGTATCTATCGGCGCAGAATCAGAGATCCCATGGTTCAGTGCGGCATGCCCCCGCACCATGGCGAGTGGGTGCAGAGATAGCCATGAAACAATGAGGGGAGCGTGGGGGAGAGGGGGATGGGGGGGGGGGGGGGGCTTGGTTGCCCAGGGGTGTCCTCACCACAAACTCATTTCCAATGCAGATCCCACAGATGCTGCAGCTGGGCTTTGCTGGGCCCTCTGCACATATCAACATGTCTGAACATCAGTGACAGCGCTAACCAGCTAGCCTCCGCTAGCCTCTGCCAGCCTGCGCCCGTATCGCCTGAATGAAAAGGACTGCTCAGATGCCTCAGTGCTAACAGCAGCCCTGACACGAGCTGTGAGTGTGCTCCTGATGGCCAGACTGCTCGTCCTGTTTTCAGATGTCCATAAATCAAAGCAGGTGGTTTCCTCTCTTCTCTTCTGATGGCTCCGGCACAGGGGAGCCCTCGGGGGGCCAAAGGGTTATGAGGGAGCGATGATGAAAGTCAGCCCGTAAATCAATTCTCCATCCTTATCAAAGACATATTTTAAATGTGTGTGTGTGTGTCTGTGTACGTGTGCATGTGCGATTAATGTGTTTGTGTGGTAAACGTATGTGTGTGTGTGTGTGTGTGTGTTGTGAATCACTGTGTGTTTAACTAGCACAGTAGTAAAAAACCTCCATCTGTGTGTGGAAACTACACAGGATCTGTAGCCTGCGCAGAATTACCCCTTCAGCCATATATTAATACAGTATTCAAAGACATGGGAAGTCATGTTC